>NC_141550.1:75544166-75730000 GCF_021556685.1 Rattus norvegicus
TTCATGTCCCTGTGCATAGAAAATGTCACTTAAAAAGATACAAATGGATGGCAACATTATCTCTCCGGATTTCTTTTTTTTTTTGAGGAATTTTTATAAAACACCGTGTTAACAAGTGGCCTTTCAGATTGTCAGTGTCACGGCGAGTCTCCCAACTCCAGTCTTGGAGGACACAAGAAATGGCCTTACAGGAAGTGTGTCTGCTTGGGTCCACGAAGGCTGGCTTGAACCTGTGTTGCTAAAAGGACTTGTGGTTAGAAGGCCTGTACCAAAGTTCACTTGGTGACATCATCATGATGTTGGAGGAACATTCCCAGGGGACATAGTATTCTGATGTTAGAAACGAGAGCCAGAGAATATTCATTGCCATGGCAAGCTTGAAACTGATTAGTCTTTATGGAACTATAGTGTGTTAGCATCTCCTTCCTAGTCTCGTCTTTCTGTTTTATATATAATATATGCTATATGCTATATGTTATGTGCTATATAATATAACATACAATATATGACATATGACATAACATACTATATACAATTCACAATATACAATATAAATATACAATATACAATACATAATGTATATAAATAACATATCTGCTTATATGTATATCTGTTATATATCTAATATATATATCTGATATATATATCTGATATATATATATGGCTACTGTGTAGCCCTTGGGGGCTTGGAATATATTATGCAGACCAGGGTGGCCTTGAACTCACAGAGATCTACTTCTTGAGTGCTGGGATCAAAGGCAGATACCTCCAAGCCTGCTGTCTATCTGATTTGTTTTTATTATAAGCCATGGAGGGATTTTTTATTATATATATTCATCATATATTATACATCATATATATAATACACATTATATACCCATCATATGTTATATCATATGTTTCACACATGTACATTCTATATTCATCATATATTATATATTTCATATATTATATATTTCATATATATAACAAGAATTATATATTTTACATATAATGAACATATATTCATCATTTACTATATACATATACATATATATTTATTTTTCATTCCTGCTGTCAGTCTTTCATTTAAAAATTGAGATATGGTCTTTATAGTCTAGGTTGACCTCGAACTCTCCATATAGTAAGGGATGAATTTGTAGTCCTAATCCTCCTGCCTCTAGCTGAGATTATAGGTATGAACCACCACTGGAGTATGTTCTGCTGGGCCTCAAATCTAGGGCTTTGTGCATGCTCAGTGAGCAGCCCTTCAACTGGGCTGTCTCCCCAGCCTACCTGGCTTCCATTGCTTTGGGACTTCACAGTACGCAGTTATCTCCACTTCCACCCACTGCCAAATAACTCATTAGTAAATGAGGAATCCAATGGATTTTTCTTGTTTATTTTACTTACTTCATCTATCAAGAATTGCACTGTTGGAGCCCATGATGGCATCTTTAATTCCAGCTCTTGGGAGGCTGATGAGTTGGAGACCAGTCTACCTAGAAAGTTCTAGCCCCCAGAGTAGCTACATAATGAGACCCCTATCTCCAAGCAAATTGAAATAAAAATAAGGTAGACGGTCTTTAAGGAAGGACGCCTAGGGTTGATCTCTAGCCTCTGCAGGCCAATGCATACAGACATGTATGTGTTCACGCGTGGGTATGTGCACACAAAGAATGTACGATGTAAGCAAACACATGGTAAAAGTAAGGACTCACGTTCTGCTGCAAAAAGAGCTGGATGGTTTTGTTTCTTAACAGGGTAGAACTGACTGGACATCTGCCCGTGAAGGACAGAGATGCTCAGAAGCATGATGGCAGGATCTCAGCAAACATGGTCCACTCACCGAAGAAGCTTGCAGATGCTACGGTTACTGCTGAGGTCATCCCTTTGTAGCTTCCAGCTCTTCAGAGCGCTCCAGTGAAAGACCACAGATGGGAATTTCCCATGATCCCCGTTTCAGTAACAAAACAGAGGTATATTAAAAATCCCTCAGGGATCCCTACAACACGTGCTTATTTATTTACTGTTTATTTCTTGAGACAGGCTCTCACGAAGGCCTGTTTCTAAAAGAAAGCATAGGACATCCTGCATTTTCTTTTGTAGTTATACAGTCTGCGAGCCTTGATGTGCAGAGGTGTGAGGTGAGCGGTCAGCACCCCACCAATCAGGTCTCAGATGATCAGGTCAAACGGGGGTCTGGAAGGGCCTCCGGTAGGAGAGAATATTGACATTAACTCTAAGACTGCGGGAGCACTTAGCTTTTAGAATTGGAGCTACTCTAGAAATGCCAGCTGCTGACTCACTGGCCACATCTGGCCCTAGTCAGCCAATATGTTGCGTTTCAACTCATCAGCTTCCCAAGAGCTTGGGTTAAATGCATGAGTTACCAACTCTGTTTTTCGGAGGCAAGGTCTCTCCCTACAATCTAGGGGTAGCTGATTAGATTATGTCGGGTAGCCAGAGAGCTCCTGGGAACTACTCCTTTCCTTGGCCCAGTGCTGGAATTGCAAGTATGCACCACTATACTGGATACTTTTATGTGGATTCTGGGAATTGAACCCAGGCCCTCATACTTTTGTAGCAAGCTCTTTATTGACTGAGCCATCTCCCTAGCCCAAGAACACGTCTTTGTCCATATTTTCTATATCAGAGAGCCAAACATTGATAGGATGTGCTAGTCTGGGATGTTTTCTCAGCGTCTGCATTTGCTCTCCTGCCAACCTCCTAGCATCTCCAATCCTTTCTCCCTCTGTCTTGTTCCAGGCTGCACATGGCCCTGTGCTACTTTAAGGACACAGTGGGAAGTACAAATCAGAATGGGAACAAGTCCCAGTTGTCATAGGAGGTAAAGTTCTCACACAAGAAGAATGAAACATCCCCCAAAGGACAGGAACCACTACACATACCAAGGAACAAATGAGTTGCCTGGCCTGAGATGGCTGTCTCAGTTCAAGGAAATAAAATTGTAACACTGTGACACCGATTGTTCCAGAAGCTTTGGTGCAGAAGAAAGACACTCACTGTTTAGTTCTTCAGGACTGGAATGCCATAGCTCTGTTCCTTGCTCTCTCTCCTCCATCTTTCCATATGAGGGAAGAGAAGGAGAGGGAAGGGGAGGGGGAAAAGGAAGGGGAGAGGGAGAGGTGGGGGAGAGGGAGAGGGCACATTCATGCACCAGGGCACTTGCCATCCTCTCTCTGAGTTCATAGCATCTCTGGTGACTTTGCCCGAGTCAACCTTGGGTATTGGTTCTTCCTTTCCCAACTTGTTAGAGCCAGGCACCTTGCTCATGGCTATGTATGTTAGATTAGCTGACCTAAAAACCTCTGAGGACTGTCTTGTCTTCTATCTCCATGTTGGAGTGCCAAGATTAGAGAGACTTTGTGTGTTCTGGGTATCCCAAGTCCGATCTGAAAGCTTGAGTGACAAGCCCATTGGGCCATCTTCCTCACTCTCCTTTCCTCTCTCTGAGTTCATAGCATCCCTTGGTGACTTTGCTCAAGTCGACCTTTGCTGGTGCCACATATTAGAAAATAGGATTATTGCCAAGTGGCGGTGACACTTACCTTTAATCTCAGCACTTGGGAAGCTGAAGGAGAAAGGTTGTGAGTTCCAGGCAAGACAATGCATAGCAAAACCCTTGTTTAAATATAGTTTTAGATGGCAAATAGACATTTTCCCTGGGATTGTGAGGAAGAGGGTAAAGTCACAGATGAGAAAGACCAGCGTGGTCATGTGTCAAAGTCACGAGGGGAGTAAGGAGACCAAATTGTGGGTAGCCTTTACTTCTCTATTTGCTGCTTGTTGGCTGTTTAATTTTATGCAAATAGATACGTTTTGAAGAATGACAACAAAGAGGATGATATTGGGCTAACACTAGAGAAAACATCTAGAACACTGTTGTAAGAATGAGAGACAATCTAATTTTTATTACCCTCTAGTAACTTGTGAGCTTTTCCTTGTCTTGTTTTCAACTATAAATCATCATCATTATCATCACAATCATCATCACCCTTATCACCACTACTACCACCATTACCAATCATCATCATCATCATCATCATCATCATCATCATCATCATCATCATCATCATTATCATCATGACCAATTGTTTGTGGTTTTTGGAGAACTTTTTGGAAATCAAAGTGCAATTTTGATGGTTGGGTAACATAGAAATGTTGGAAGAGCACTTACCTAGCATGTATGAAGCCCTGGTTTCAGACCCAGGATATATTGGGAACGGTGGCATACATGTATAATGCCAGCATGCTGGAGACAGAGGCAGGAAGATCAGAAGTTCAGGATAGCTGCTAGCTACATGTTGAGTTTGGGGTTACGTTTGGATACATGAGATCCTGCCTCAAAACAACAACAAATTTCCTTCTGATTTGTTTGTAAACGGCACAGCATTTGGGGATGAGACATTCTGGGTTTGCTTTCTGGCCTGGCCACTCAATGGTGTGAGTCATTCCCCATCTGTTCCCTTAGCTCCAGATCTGGACACGACAGAAAAGTTGCTTACTTAGGCTTAATGTAAGCTTCGATGAGACCAAGACTTAGGAAATGCTTCTCAGAGCCCTGGTGTATGTCAAGGAGTCACTAGATGGTATTTATTATTTTGGTTTAGGGATCTGGCTTTTGGTGATGGCCTGCCTTCAGGGATTCTCACAAGCTGTCTGTGGCCTGAAGAAAAGCAGAGATGTTTCCCTCTCATCTCTGTAACATGGGGTGGGGGTGGGGCAGGAGTAACCTCTTCTGAGATTTGAGGACTGCCAGTTTCCTTCTTATTGGACTTGAGTGTTGGTTAGACTCTGAGCCTACACTGGCTTTAAATGCTTGGCTTCTCCTCTTTAGCTCATGTGCTCTAACTTTGGAAAGAAGTACCCTATCCCAGGCTCATCAAAGAAGCAGTGATGGGCATAGGGACATTCAGAGGTACATGGTCCTCATCCCAACCTACCCTGCATTTGTTGTTCTTCAAGATGTTTCTGCTCAGTTAGCATTCTCAAAAATGAAAGGAGGAATGGAGTTTGCTCTTAGGGTGTGTACTCATTACTTTTATTGGTGCTCTGACAAAGTTCCTGTCAGAAGCATCTTAAAGGAGAAAAGATGGAGTTGCCTCACTGCATCAATGACTGCAACAGGTCCATGGCACGGAGCATGGCTCCTTACATCCTGGTGAATCAGGGTTGGGGATGTGGCTCAGTGAGCAGAGTGCTTGATTAACATGCATCCATCTCTGGGTTCAGCGTTTGATACTGCACAAAACAGGATGTGGTTGTGCACACCAGGGATTTAGCACCCAGGAGCTGTAGAAACAAGAGAATCAGGGGTCCAAGGTCATCCTCCACTACACAGCAAGTTCAACATTAGCTTGAGCCGAGAAGACCTTGCTTCAAAACAAAACCCACCACCAACACATCACCAAAACCACAACCACAGTCATCGTCCCTTTACCACCACCACCACCATCACCACCATCAAAAACAACTAACCAACCATCTTAGCAGATCAGGAAATAGAGATTTGAGGGACAGAAGCAGGATTTGGCTATAACCCTAAAAGATTCACCCATAGTGAGTCAGTCACCTCTGCCAGCCAGTCCCTATATAACCTCCATTAACAGTACCACCAGTAGGAGACTCGGTGTTCAAATCCAGCTTATGGGCACATTGGGAATCCAACTTGTAATGAGCTGTCAATGAGTTGTAAGGGATATAGGAATAAAGCTCCATCTCTCTGCCTTCTCCTAACTCCATCCCTTATTACCTGGACTATTTGTGAGTGTGTGTGCGCACATGCACGTGTGTATGTATAACAAGGTCTTACATGAAGCCCAGGCTGGCCTCAAGTGTAATCCTCCTATGTCAGCTTGCCTAGTACTGGGATTACAGCTGAGCATCCCCACACCTGGCTGATTGTACCTTGCGCCTCTTATGTCAGCCACTCTTTATGATTTGTCATCTCTAAAGGGAAAAGGGAAGTTGGTGACTGCCTCATGAAGTTCCAATAGCACATTGCAACGTTTACAAAGCAATGAGCAGTGCCCTCCATACAGTAAGCATTCTCAATATATTGTAAGTATTTTATTTTTTTAGTCAGTCCTCTTTTAACAGATTCAAATCAAATTGTGGTCTAACTTCCCGGAGGAAGTCAGGCGTTTCTCTTTGGCTGTCACCGCCCTTGGTTATCACAAGCTTTCATAAACATGCACCCTGCTCTCTCCTGCTTGGCTTCTTTAGGCCATTACTGTTTCCCGCCATTGACACATCACTGCTGACAGTAGGCATAGGAAAAATGCTGTGGTCTGGTCTATGTAGCAAAAATATTTTGTGGGAGGCCCCTTTGATTAGCTTTATTATTGCTTTTAATTCAGTGCACATGGGCAGTTAAATGTGTTTGGAGAGAAGCCACACTGGTTATAAAGATGGATAATCTCAGACCAGCTCTCATTCAATTTCGGAGTCAAGGAATTTGGATGAATGTTCTTAAGAACTGCTACCAAATATTTGGTGGTATTATACCACAAATGTTCATAACTTATATTCTTTCCCCACCCTATATCCTGTCGTGGATCTCTAAGTGTTATAGGTTTAAAATAACATTTGCGTTTTAATATCTTAGAGTTTATACTTTATTGAAATTGTGCATATACATAATTTAAAGTCAGAGTATGACTTTAACTATGAAAAATGTCTCTTACTTACTTAACCCTCATTCTGTCCCCTCCCCTAGAAAGACACTACCAACTATTCAGCTGTTTCTTCTCATATTGGCTTCTGTTATTCAAATACCATATTTTTAGTGCTTTATTTTCACTGCCAAGCACTTTCTGGTTTTGTTCTACTCTCAGACATGGAAATTTCTCTTTGAGGATCTAACATTTCTCCAGGGGTTGAAGTGCATGCTGCTGTTTTGGAAACCTGGGGTTCAGTTCCTGCCACCCACATCAGGCAGCTCGACTGCAAGGTAACTCCAGCTCCCTGGAATTTGATATACATTTCTGGTGTCTGGACACACACACACACACACACACACACACACACACACACACACACTCTTAATAAAAAACTAGAGTAAATGTGACTTTATTTATATCAGGCACTCAACTGCATGGTAACTCCAATTCCCTGGGATATGACATGTATTTCTGGTGTCTGGACACACACACACACACACACACACACACACACACACACACACAAGCTCTAGAGTAAACGGGACTTTATTTAGACTGTCTGAATGCACATCACAACCAAGTTCTTCACTGTTCTATAGCTCACGAAGCCTTTCATTTTCTTAGAATTAGTAACTGCCTTGGTTTTACTTCCTCCGTTGCCATCTGCTGACTTGAATGTAAGACTAACCCTTCACACAGTCAGGTATCTGGAAAGTCTGTCCCCAGTTGATGGCACTGTCTTGGGAGGTTGTGGATTGTATGGCAACAGAACCATAGGGGCAGAAAGTTATGTGTCACAGCCTAGTCCTGGTTCTCATGTGAGTTCTGTTTCCTGACTTGGGGGGCAATGTGAACTATTCAGCTACCTCATGCTCTGTTTACCACATTTCCTCTCTTTCATGATTAATTATGTTACCAAACCAATAAGTCCTTCTTCCCTTATTTCTGTCAGGTGTCCTGTCACAGTATGCAGGGAAGTAAGACAGAAAATTGACACCCAAGGAAATATTGCTGAGGGAACCTGTTTAGACGTGCAAACACTCTTTTTAAAAAAAATCACAAAAATGTAATAAAATCTTGTAACTAAGAAAAAGCCTATCAGAGGCTGGGATGGATCCCAGTGGTAGAGTACTGGTCTACCATACATGAAGCCCTGGCTCCAAACCCAGGTAAACTGGGCATGGTACAGGTCCTCCTGGAATCTTAACCTTTGGAAGACAGAGGCAGAAGGATCAGGAGTTCAAGGTCACCTTCAGTTACATAGAAAGTTTGAGGCTAGCCTAAGCTAAAGGAAACCTTGTCTCAAACATTTTTTTTTTTAAGACGCAGACAAAGAAATGACAAGAGAAATTTCATGAAGGAACTAGGAGAGAGAGAGTTAAGACTGCCATGGCATTTGTCAACTTTCTATCACTGCTTTGAAATGCCCAATGCCCAAGGGAACTAACTTACAAAAGGGGAAGGTGATGCTGTCTCACAGTCTTGGAGGTTTCAGTCCAAGCTAGCTGGCCACCTGCTTTACATTTGTGACAATGTTGCATGTTCTAGCACATGCTAGAAGTGACTGCTCAGTTCCATGTAGCAGTTAGAGAGAGAGGGAGGAGAGAGGGAGAGAGGGAGAGAGGGAGAGAGGGAGAGAGGGAGAGAGGGAGAGAGAGAGAGAGAGAGAGAGAGAGAGAGAGAGAGAGAGAGAGAGAGAGGAATGTGCCAAGGACACATTCACAATGACCTCAAGCATGCCACCAATCACCAACTCCTAAAGACTCCACCATCTCCCAGCTACCATAGGTTGAGGAAGAAGCCTTCACCATGGATCTTTAAGAGGCACTGCAGATCCAAACCATGCAATTAGCAAGGTAAATCTTATTGGAAAGTACAAGGCAAGTTCAGAGGGCTACAGTTGTGATCAATCCCATGGGCAGCAGTAGTCCAGATAGGGAGAGCAGAAAGAATAGCTTTGAATGGGAGATTGTACTGGTCAGGGGTTCTGGATACAGTTGGGTCAGTAAAACACTTGCTGAAATCTGAGTTTGATTGTCAGAGTACATGGACAAAGCCATTTGTGGTGCTGTGTGCTTATCATCCCAAAGATAAGGAGATGCAAGGCAGAGACAGATGGATCCCTGGTGTTCACTGGCCAGCTAGCCTAACCTACTTGGCAGAGATCCAGGCCAATCAGAAACGCTCTCTCCATAAGAGAGGCTTCATCCAGCAGCTGATAGGTGCAGAGACCCACAGTCAAACATTAGGCAGAGCTCAGGGAATCTGGCAGAAGATGGGGAGGAAGAATTGGAGTAGCCATAGGGTTAAGGACATGGCAAGAAAACCCACAGAACCAACCAACCAGGGCTCATAGGGTTTCACAAAGACTGGACCTATAATTGGGGAGCCTGTATGTTCCTGGCCTAGGTCCTCTAAATGTGAGGGTTGTGTAGCTTGGTGTTCTAGCGGGACTACTACTATGGAGTCTTTGACTCCTTTGCCTGCTTTTGGGACCCTTCTTTTTTTGACTTGGTTGTCTAGTCCAGCCTTAATATGTGGAGATGTGCATAGTCTTATTGTAACTTGATATGCTGTGTTTGGTTCATAGCCCTGGGAAGTCTGCTCTTTTCTGAAGAGAAACGAGGAGGAGGAGTGGATCTGGGGAAGAGAGAAGGTGGTGGAGAGGGACTGGGAGGAGAAGAGGGAAGGGAAACTACATTTGGGATATAAATGAGAGAAGAATAAAAATAATAAAAAAGAAAGAAAGAAACCCTCTCTCATACAAAAAGTGGATGATGCCCAAAGAACAGAACCAGAGGCTGTCCTCCAACCTCTACAAGTATGCAAACACACACACACACACACACACACACACACACACACACATACTCACACACACAGATGCACACAGACACATATACACAAACACATACAGACACATACACATACACACACAGATATACACACACAGACATATACACACAGACACAAACACACAAACACACAGACACACACACAGATACAGACACATACACAAAGACATACATACACACACAGACACATACACATACAAACACAGACATACACACAGACACACACACAGACAC
This sequence comes from Rattus norvegicus, assembly GCF_021556685.1. Taxonomy (NCBI): domain Eukaryota; kingdom Metazoa; phylum Chordata; class Mammalia; order Rodentia; family Muridae; genus Rattus; species Rattus norvegicus. The sequence continues at coordinate 75,553,921 of NC_141550.1, forward strand.
ATACACACAAACATGCAGACACAAACATACAAATACACACCGACACACACACAGATATACACACACAGACATATACACACAGACACAAACACACAAACACACAGACACACACAGATACAGACACATACACAAAGACATACATACACACACAGACACATACACATACAAACACAGACATACACACAGACATACACACAGACACACACACACAGACATATACACACAAACATGCAGACACAAACATACAAATACACACCGACACACACACACACAGACACAAACACACACACACACACATACACACACACACACAGACACAGACACACCTTCATGGGAAACTCATAAGCCATTCTCACCTAACTTCTGGTCAGCTACCTCTCACAGCATATTCTCTGAGGAGGGGACAGCTCTCTATGGCCTTGTCTGTAGCAGAGAATAGCCTGCGAGGGTAACTGCCCCAAGGATTTACAACATTCCTGCATCCTGCTTGGGAGCAAACGACAAAGCATCATATTCTAGCACACTGGCCATCCATGTGAAAGGAACTGCAGCTTTACAAAACACTACTTTAAACCCAAGCACTTCATGCAGTTGTTTGAACCAACCAGTTCATGTGGTTGGGAAAAGAAGTGATGTGGGATTGACTGGAGAGATTCATGGAGCTGGTCAAAGCTTGTGCAGTATAGTGAGCCCCCAATTCCTGTGTACCCCTACCCTTGTCAACAAGGATTGGCTTCGACTTGTCTAATGTTAGCTCAATAAGCCACAGTTAGTACACAGAGGTGAGCATGCTCGCTTGCTCAATGAATTAGCGCAAGGGAAGCCTTTGCAAAGGAGAGATTAAATTTCCTTGTTTTTGTTGGAAAGCTCTCTAGGTCTCTGTCAGCAAATGTGCTATGGCATTCTTTCCATGGTGGGCTGGCTTTCAAGCCACTTGTTATTTTTATTTTCTTTGTTCTTGCTCTTCAGTGTCCAACTCTCTGGGAGGAACTCTTGTCCCTACATGCGGCCATTTCCTGGGGCTGGAGAAAGGGCAAAAGGTAGAGTAGGCTGGATAAAATCCAACATGCTTCATTAAATTTGTATTTCAAAGGAGATTTATAACCTGTCGAGAGAGACATAAGTACATCCCAAATTCGACCAAGGGATGTACTTGAACTAAGAAAGTCAGTCTTGTTTACCTGAAGTTGAAATTGAACCAGCTATGATAAAATTCTCTTCACCATCTCTATGTAGTCTCAGGGTCTCATGTGGAGGAAGACAATGTGGACTCAACACAGTTCCATGGTTGGAAGCAGATGCAGAAGCAGTGTCCTGTCACTGTGTCCCTTGGTCACTAGGGCAGAAAAGAACTTGGTTTCCTTCAGTACTCAGACCACAGTGAGGAGAGCTGAGCATTTGCCTTTCGTAAAACCCCAGCAAACAAGATAAAGAACTTGTGGCTGGTAAGCTGGTTCAGTGAGGTGCTTGAATTTGATCCCCGGAATTGACATTGTAGAAGGAGAGAAAAAACTTGCATGTTGTCCTCTGGACCCTACATGTGTCATACATACAACACACACTCACACTCATACACACACATACACACACTCACACACACAAACACAGAAGCACACATACACGCATGCATGCACACAAAGAGATGAATAAAAAGTATATATGTGTATGTATGTATATATATATATATATATATATATATATATATATATATATATGGTGATTCTATATTGTAGATCTCTATATAGAGGTACTGATGTCCAGGGGGGGCTAGACTTACATTCCTTTCAACAGTCACCATATCACAGCCTCATGCCTGCCTCAAACCACTACCACTATTTTTTTTTTTTTTTGAGTTGGTCTTATTCTTTAGCCTGGCCTGACCTGGAAGTTGCTATGTAGCACAGGCTCATCTTGGCTATCAGTGATTTTCCTGCCTCAGTTTCCTCAGTGCTGAGATTACAGATGTGAGCCCTAATACCCAGCTTTCATTGTTGTTGATGGAGTTTTTTTTGCTAATGGTCATTCTGCTTAGGTTGAGAGACTCCCAAAGCAAAATTGATTGACAATTTCTTGATTGTTAAACCCATTGGCCCTATTTCGTTGACCTATTGGCCACTTGTATTCTTGAGATGTCGACTCAAGTCTTCCATTCATTTCAAGGTTGGATTACTTGGCCCTTTTGTTTGTTTGTTTTTGAGCTCTTTATATATTAAGGGTATTAGTCCTTTGTCAAATGAATGGATGGCAAGACTTTCTCCCGTTCTGCAGGTCATCTTTGTCTTCGGCTTATTGGTTATTCCTTGGTTGAGCAGAAGTCTTTTGACCGGATGGGATCCCATTTGTCAATTCTTGTCTTTGTTTCCTTGGCTATTGGGATCCTACCCAGGAAATGGCTATCTGTGCCAAAATTTTGAAATATTTCCAGTAAGCTTTCTTCTAGTAGTTTGAGTTTTATATTATAGTCTTTTACATGCTCTTGAATCGATTCTTTTATAGGCTGAGAGACAGGAGACTGCTTTTTCTCTTTCCTGTGGGGCCACTCACTTTCTCCAGCTGCACCTGTTGAAAAGTCTGTCTTTGCTCCAAGGTCTGTTTTTGGCACTTTTGTTAAGAATCAGTTGGCTGAAGACTCATGGATTTATTTCTGGGCCATCTCTTCTATTTCACTAGGCAACATGTCTACTTTTATGCCAATACTACGGGTTTTGTTATGTTGACTCTCCAGTATATGTAACTTGAACACTGGTTAGTGCAATCCTTCCAACACTGCTTTTTTTGATTGGGGTTTGTTTCAGTTATTTGGAGTCTTTTGTGTTCTTGCAGAACTTTCCTGGCATTCCGGTGGAGATTATATTAAATTTACAAGTTGCTTGAGCATTACAGCCACTTGGTAATTCTGATTCTCCCAATCTGTGAATGTGGGAGATCTTTCAATCTTCTAGTATCTCTTCAATTTCATTCTCCATCGTGGAGGTCCTTACACATCCTTAGTTAGGCTTAAGCCGACATAGCTCATTTTCCATTTGGCTGTTGTAGAGAGAGACTTTATTTCTCAATGACATCTTAATTGTGATGTAGAAGAGGTCCTGATGCTGGATGCTTACTTTGTATTTTGCTACTTTGAGAATTTATTTATCAGATCAGAAAGACCTTCGGCACAACGCTTTTAATTTCCTATGCATAGACTCAAACCTTCAGTGTGTAGGCGTAGCTTAAATCCCCACTTCCTTGTCTCTAGGCCTTTTATTTCTTTGTCTTGTTTAATATTTCTAATGCTGTTTCGAATAAGCGTGGTAAGAGTGGACACTCATGTCTCAGTCTTGCTCTCAGATGAAATGTTTTCTGTTCCTCCATTTAGTGTAATATTGTTAGCTATACTCTTGCCATAGGGAGCTTTTATTGTGTTGTGGTGTCACCTTCTACACCCAATCTATCAATCATTTTCTCATAAAGTGATACTGGATTTTATCAAAGGTCTTTCCTGCAAGTATTAAAATGATTGCATGAGTTTTTCTTGATTTACTATGTTTATTGGTTTGCATGCAGTGAACCATCCTTGCATTCTGGAATAAAAGTCACTTCCTCCTCATGTATGATCTTTTACTGTGCTGTTGAATTTGTTCTGCAAATATTCAAATATTTATTAAGAATATTGTGTGTGTATTTGTCAGGAATAGTTTCTCTCTCTCCTTCTTTCTTCTTTTGCTTATGTTTTTATCAGTTCCAGTGGTATGGTTTAACTCGGTTCATAGAATAAGTCTGAAAGCATTCTTCTGATTTTGTTTTATGGGTGAATTTGAGGAGCATTGCTGTTAGCTTTTCTTTAAAAATTCGGTAACATTTACTAACAAGTCCATCAGTCCTGGCCTTTTCTTTACTTTGAGACCTTTTATATCTGATTTAATGGTATTATTTTCTGTAGATGGATTTAGGTTTCTTATATCTTCTTGATTCATTACGAGAATGGAATCAGTCTTCTTTGAGATTTTCTAATTTATTGATATAGCCTGTTCCAAATATTCTCAAATATTGAATGCACAGACTTTACCATCTTTGAATTTTAGCAATATCCTCTATAACATCGTTCTTTTCATGTGTAGACTTATTTAACTCTCTCACCTCTCTCTTCCTTTTCTGGGTATTAGGCCTAGGGTCACATGTGTGCTAGATAAGTGTTCTAACACTGAGCTGTATTATATATTACTGAGACCTTTTTATTTTTTATTTTTTTCTTTCTTTTATTTTGAGAGACAGTCTTACTAAGTTGCCAAGGCTAGCCTTGAACTTGTGGTCCTCCAGTCTCAGCTTCCCAAGTGGCTAACATTGTAGTCCTCTACCATCAGGTCCAACCTTTTTTTTTTTTTTTTTTTTAGACAAAATCTCACTTTGTTACACTTTCTGGTCTAGAAGTTTCCATGTAGACCAAGCTGTCCTTGAACTCACAGAGATCCACCTGCTTCTGCCTTCTGAGTGTTGTGATTAAAGTGTGCCCCACCATACCTGGCCCTTGAAGAGTTAGTTGCTTTTGATCACAGTGTTTAATGGAAAATGAGTACTATGGCTGTAGTGTACTACCCAGGTAGAGGTTACACTGATGCTGACCCAGGTAGAGGTTACACTGATGCTGACCCAGGTAGAGGTTACACTGATGCTGACCCAGGTAGAGGTTACACTGATGCTGACCCAGGTAGAGGTTACACTGATGCTGACCCAGGTAGAGGTTACACTGATGCTGACCCAGGTAGAGGTTACACTGATGCTGACCCAGGTAGAGGTTACACTGATGCTGACCCAGGTAGAGGTTACACTGATGCTGACCCAGGTAGAGGTTACACTGATGCTGACCCAGGTAGAGGTTACACTGATGCTGACCCAGGTAGAGGTTACACTGATGCTGACCCAGGTAGAGGTTACACCGTGTGATGCTGACCCAAGTAGATGTTACACCGTGTGATGCTCATTCTGTAGAGGTAGCTGATGATTACTGACCCTGGAAGAGGGGACGCTCTGTGACACTAATCTAGGCTGATACAACAGTGTATCCATTACCAATTCGAAGGTAACACTGCCCTTCAAAATTGCAGGTACAAGTGACATTATCACCCTCTTGCTGAACATGACAACTTCCTGAAAATTAGTGTTTTTGAGTAACTCATGATGAGTTTTGATTTTTCTACCACACCCTGGCTTTCCTTTTACATGTGCCCACAGGATGATGGCACAAACCAGCAGATGATCAAATGTCGTTTGTATTTTTAAAAATCCATGTATATATGCATGTGTTCATGTATGTAACTGTATATGTGTGCATACTGTAGTGTGCCTGTGGACGTCAGAGGTCAGACTCACATGTTGGTCCTTGCTTCTTCCTTGTTTAATGCAGGCTCTTTGAGGCATGCCAGGCTAACTGACCCTGAGGCCCGGGAAGCATATGTCCCTGACTGCCATCTTGGTATAGGAGCGCTGAGACTGCAGAAGCATGCTACTGTGTTTGGCTTTTTGTGGGCTCTTGGGAACTTCAGTCAAATCTTTGCACTCTAGTGGTAATAGTATTCTCTAGTGAGCCATCTCTTCAGCCTGTGCTTGTGTGTTTTAAGAGGTGGACACTGAAAGACACCTATGTAGTTCTCTTATATCTGGGCTTTGGGACTTGCCTCCCCTTTCCTGGACACCCCTTCTTTTGCCTACTTCCCTGACCATCCCTGCCATGCTACTTTGCTGCCCCTTTGAAAGGCTAGTATGCTGGCTGGTCTCTTGATGATAGTGCTATTTTGGATGGTTCTAGAGGCTTAAATTTTATCTGTCTGTCTATTATGTATCTATATATCTATGTCCCTATAGCTTTCTATATCTATGTATATCTGTGTGTATGTATGTATGTATGTATGTATATATGTATGTATCTACCCACCCAATCATCCATCCACCCATCCATCCATCTATCCATCTATCCATCCATCCATCCATCCTCACCTGCCTGTCTGTCTATCTGTCTATCTATCATCTATCTATCCACTTGCCTGTCTGTCTGTCTGTCCCTATCTATCTATCTATCTATCTATCTATCTATCTATCTATCTATCTATCTATCTTTTTTTTTTTGGTTCTTTTTTTCGGAGCTGGGGACCGAACCCAGGGCCTTGTGCTTCCTAGGCAAGCGCTCTACCACTGAGCTAAATCCCCAACCCCCTATCTATCTATCTATCTATCTATCTATCTATCTATCTATCTATCTATCTATCTATCCACTTGCCCATCTATCTGTCTCTGTCTATCTCTCTCTCTCTATCTCTCTATATCTGTCTGTCTGTCTATCTATCTATCCATCCATCCATCCATCCATCTACTTGCCCATTTATCTGTCTCTTTGTCTGTCTATCTCTCTCTCTATCTCTCTATATCTGTCTGTCTGTCTATCTATCTATTCATCCATCCATCCATCCATCCATCTACTTGCCCATTTATCTGTCTCTTTGTCTATCTCTCTCTCTCTCTATCTCTCTATATCTATCTGTCTGCCCGTCTATCTATCTATCTATCTATCTATCTATCTATCTATCTATCTATCTATCTATCTATCTATCTAATATCATGGGCACAGATGCCATAGTGCATTTGTTGTGAAAAGAGAGATCCCAGGAGTCATTTCTCTTTCTATTATGTAGTTCCTGGGGAAGGAACTCAGGTCATCAGGCTTGGTAGCAGACAGCTTTACTTGCTGGCCCCAGAGGAAGTAGATGACTAGAAGCAAGTGCTTGGGGGTATCTTGTCCTTGTACCTGTCCCACTCTTCTTGCCGTCTGAAATGAGGCAAATGCACTCCCTTATCACACTCTATGGTCATTTGCTCTTCTTCCCAAGTGCATGAGGCCAAGCAATGAGGAACTGACCTCTGACCTGTGTGAAACCATGCACCAAATGCCCCTCTTTAAAGTGCTCCTGTCAGGTGTTTGGCCACCATGATGAGACTGTTTCTGCAACCGTCTTTCTCCTCCAAAACTCCTTATGTCTTCCTTTCACGGGGGTCAATATTTTTAGAATGTTAAAATTTTCATTTTCCTTTCTTACATCATTTATTTACATTGTGTGTTTGTCTGTCTTGCTGTGTATGTATGTACATGTATGCATTTGTGTGTGTGTGTGCATGTGTGTGTTGTGTGCACACATGTATGTATGTCCTAGTGCACTTGAGGGTCAGAGGACACCTTTCTGGACTGGGTTCTCTCAGTCTTCCACATGGGTTCCAGGGCTGGAGCTCAGCTTTGGAGGCAGGCAACATAATTTGCTGAGCCACCACTATGGTTCTTCTGGGCCTCCTAAACCTGCAAGCTCTGCCCCCACAAGCTCTATGTGAGAAGATGTCTTCTCAGCTCTCTTTCCCACTAGAACTTCATCAGCAAGAGTAGCCCGTGAGCTGCTGGTGCTGACAATGCCTGGGAGGGTGGGGGTGGGACCTGGCATCCACCTTCCTGGAGGGAACCATGAGAGATGAAAGTGACTTGGCCTTCATGGAATGGGAACCAGGAACTTCTGTCTTGGGACTGCACCCACAATATTTCAGGTAAAGAAAATTTGGGCTCTGTTCTTGACGGGATAACTTTCAAATCTGCTTGCTCAGCCTTTCAGAAGTCTCTGTGAGATTCCCAATAACCTCTAGGAAGTGTTCTTCAGTCAATCAGAGTGTGTGAAGCCAGGAATCCTGGTGGCTTTGACCTCTCTCCTGTAGGCCCTAGAAGTGGATCATTTTTTTTTCTCTGTCACATGTAGTCACATGTCACTGAGCAAGGATGACTTCAATGTTCATAGATCCTGCCTGGGCTATCTCTCTGGTGGGAATTAGTGATTGCCCAACTCTGAAGGGCAGCGGCTGCAGTGGGAAGGTTGTTATGTCTGTATGTTGAGTTTGGGCTGAAATCCAATTTAAAAAAAATTTTTAATGATGCCAGAATCCTGATCAATGTCTAGGCTGGATTGACTCATATTTCAAGATACATAGGAAGTAGAACATGACTTGGGCTGCCAGTGTGGCCTTTTCTCCTGCACCTGGGATGACTTTTAATTCTTTGTATTTCTTGTGACAAGTTCTATTTGAATGGCAGTTTTCTGCCCTTCTGTGAACCCTGCCTTAGCTTTTTAAACTAGCCAGAACTCAAATCAACCTTGATCACCACCAGGCAGGAGACTGCGGGCACATGCATTCAGGTAGTGAGCAGACGGAGGTGTCAGGGTGCTCTGTCTTAGCAGCTCTGCCACGGCTCCTCAGTACGTCAAACGCTCCCAGCATTCTCTTACTGAGCTCCTCACGCCCACGTCCACCCAAGATTTGCTGCTACTCCATAGCTTTTGAGCCAGTCTTTAAACTTCATAACAGCCCCTATAATTCAAAGGAGTTTTCTAAGAGGCAAAGGCGGATTCTGCATCAGTTAATTCTAGTAAGAACCTGGGGGATAGCTCAGTGGTACAGAGCATGCCTATGTATGTTCAAGGCCCTAGGTTTGATATGTAGATCTGAAAGGAAATAAAACAATGTAGCATCTGCTGATTTACACACACACACACACACACACACACACACACACACACACACATACACACACAATTTTAAAAAAGAGCAAATGGATGTAAAACTACTTATTCACCAAAGGTTAGAGAGGCAAAGCAGAGACTGCAACTTCTTGCCCACAGACCTCTGCCTAGCATGTTGCCAGCCCAGGTCATATGTGTTTCCTCTCTCCTGGATGCTTCATGTTCTGGACAAGAAAGGGGGTCTAATAGAGGTTTAAATGTCAGAGACAGCCACGAAGTGGCAGAGGTCTTCTTTAAGTCAACACACTCTGGGCTTTCATACAAAGGAAAGGAAGTTGCTGTGCCCATCAATGGTAAAGATTCCCACACACTCTATTTGAGCACACAAGGAGCCCATGCAAAGGCTGATGATAATGATGTTCAGAGTTGGTCCCACTGTATTTACAGGGATCTCCAAATCCTGCTTTATCTTTTCCCTGTGAGTCCAGATCAGCCCCCAGAAGGCCAAATGCCACTGTGTGGGTGCCCGGTTTTGACATTCTCTTTAAAGCAACAGAGCAGCCCGGGATGCAGACACCAATGGATCAGAGAGAGTTGACATTTGACTACTGGTTTTTTAATATCATCTAACTGTTCCCTTTAGGGAAAGAAGAAGATGAAATACTTTTTGGGGGACATCTTCGTGTAAGTTTTTCCTCTTTAAAAGTTCTTCATTCAACTTTTTGTGTGGTACATGTATGTGTACATGTTTGTGTGTATGTATATACATGTGTACAGGTGAATGCAAATGTTTACAAGTGCATGTAGCAGCCAGAGATCAGCAACAGGTGTCGTCTTCCTCAATCTCCCAGTTTCCTGTTCTCTCTCTCTCTCTCTCTCTCTCTCTCGCTCTCGCTCTCGCTCTCGCTCTCGCTCTCGCTCTCGCTCTCGCTCTCGCTCTCAATATTTTGAGACGGGGTCACAGCATAACCCTGGGTGGCCTGGAACTCACAACTTGAAGCATACTGGTCTCAAACTCACGGAGATCTGCTTGCCTCAGCTTCCCAAGTGTTGAAATTAAAGGTACACTGCACTTCTACCTTGTATTTTGAGTCAGATGTCTGGCTAAACCTGAGCTCATGGATTTGGCTGGACTGGCTGCCAGCAAGCTTCAGGGTCCTTTATGTTCTATGTCCCTAGAGCTGGGATTGTGGGTAAGTATCACCAGGCCTGTTTTATATGTGGGTGCTGGGGGTTCGAGCTCAGATCCTCATGCTCGTGCACCAAGCAGCAAGGGGCAGGCAGTTAACCAACTGAGCCCTCTTCTTTTTTTATTAACTTGAGTATTTCTTATTTACATTTCGAGTGTTATTCCCTTTCCCGGTTTCCGGGCAAACATCCCCCTCCCCCCTCCCCTTCCTTATGGGTGTTCCCCTCCCAACCCTCCCCCCATTGCCGCCCTCCCCCCATAGTCTAGTTCACTGGGGGTTCAGTCTTAGCAGGACCCAGGGCTTCCCCTTCCACTGGTGCTCTTACTAGGATGTTCATTGCTACCTATGGGGTCAGAGTCCAGGCTCAGTCCATGTATAGCCTTTAGGGAGTGGCTTAGTCCCTGGAAGCTGAGCCCTCTTCTTACTCCTGTGAGTTTTCCTCATCGGAGATTCAGAACCTAGTATTCATTGATGTTCTTCAACTTCTCTATGGTTTTATTGTCCTTTATTAGTTTGCTTGTCTAGTTCTTTTATAGACGGCCTGTCTCTGTGGAGTCCAGACTGGCCTTAAATTTGCCATCCCCCTGCCTCAGCTGCCTGAGTGCAGAGATCACAGTGCTTGACTCAGTGCTTTGGTTTTTAGTCCCATCTTTTAAGCTTTACGACAGCATGTACGGGCTATCCCAGCCTCTGAGTTTACTTCCTTTTTTTCTTGCTTTTTCTTGTTGTTTTGTTTTACATTTGACTTTTGAAGGTTTATCCTTGAGGCCCACCAATGAACCAGCCTCCTTGTTTGTCTTTTGTCTTTTGTACTGTTCCCAATGCAGCCACCAGGAGTGGACCTGAGATGTAAGTAAATACCATCCCGGGGCCAATGTGTGCGAACTGTCAGTTTGTATTCCCATGATGTGAGAGTGCCGCTGCCACGCCACGAATCACTCAGGATTACCCTACGGAGAGCTTTGCCTTCTGCCTGAAGGATTAGGGAAGCAGGGCTTAGATGCCATCCATCAGCCCCGTCTTTCAGGGAAGGCAAGTAAAGTCATCCCGCACCTGACCCACAGTCGAAGCTCTCTCCTTCCAACTCTCAGAGAAAGGTCACCTAAAGGTAATGGAATATTTTTTTTGTCAAGGTAGCATAGTCCCACTCCCTAAGCTGGCCTGGGAAAATGCTTGCTCGAGTGGATGACAGGGAGGAGGGGAAGCTTAGAGAGCAGAAAGGGAGATGGTTCAGTGCCCCAGGCGTTTCTAAAAGACATCCTCCTCGTTTATAGTTATTAATGCCACTTTTAAGAATAATCCTGCTGAAATGCAGGCTTAAGATCTTCTCAGAGGAGAATAGATGTTCAACAGCACATGGTTGCTAAGCAGAGGAACCAGGAGGACTTTCTCAACTAGGGATCTGGACTTGGTTTTCTTTTCTGCCACTTCGTTGGTGTGTGTGCCCGTGTGTGTGTGCCTGTGCCTGTGTGTGTGTGTGTGTGTGTGTGTGCCTGTGTGTTTGTGTGTGTCTGTGTGTGTGTGTCTGTGTGTGTGTGTGTCTGTGTGCGTGTGTGTCTATGGAAATTTTTGGTGCTGGTAACTTCACTCTGGGAGGACATCTTTAAAACATTTCTCATATTTGAAGAGGGAAGCAAGCTCATTAAGAACTCAGGAATGAATGTGATCCTCTAAGATCAAGGATCGACAAATGGGATCTCATAAAACTGCAAAGCTTCTGTAAGGCAAAGGACACTGTGATTAGGACAAAACGGCAACCAACAGATTGGGAAAAGATCTTTACCAATCCTACAACAGATAGAGGCCTTATATCCAAAATATACAAAGAACTCAAGAAGTTAGCCGCAGGGAGACAAATAACCCTATTAAAAAATGGGGTTCAGCAATCACAGAAAGACATACATGGTATGCACTCATTGATAAGTGGCTATTAGCCCAAATGCTTGAATTACCCTAGATGCCTAGAACAAATGAAACTCAAGACGGATGATCAAAATGTGAATGCTTCACTCCTTCTTTAAAAGGGGAACAAGAATACCCTTGGCAGGGAAGAGAGAGGCAAAGATTAAAACAGAGACTGAAGGAACACCCATTCAGAGCCTGCCCCACATGTGGCCCATACATATACAGCCACCCAATTAGACAAGATGGATGAAGCAAAGAAGTGCAGACCGACAGGAGCCGGATGTAGATCGCTCCTGAGAGACACAGCCAGAATACAGCAAATACAGAGGCGAATGCCAGCAGTAAACCACTGAACTGAGAATAGAACCCCCGTTGAAGGAATCAGAGAAAGAACTGGAAGAGCTTGAAGGGGCTCGAGACCCCATATGTACAACAATGCCAAGCAACCAGAGCTTCCAGGGACTAAGCCACTACCTAAAGACTATACATGGACTGACCCTGGACTCTGACCTCATAGGAAGCAATGAATATCCTAGTAAGAGCACCAGTGGAAGGGGAAGCCCTGGGTCCTGCTAAGACTGAACCCCCAGTGAACTAGACTGGTGGGGGGAGGGCGGCAATGGGGGGAGGGTTGGGAGGGGAACACCCATAAGGAAGGGGAGGGGGGAGGGGGATGTTTGCCCGGAAACCGGGAAAGGGAATAACACTCGAAATGTAAATAAGAAATACTCAAGTTAATAAAAAAAATGGGGTTCAGAGCTAAACAAAGAATTCACAGCTGAGGAATATCAAATGGCTGAGAAGCACCTAAAGAAATGTTCAACATCTTTAGTCATAAGGGAAATGCAAATCAAAACAACCCTGAGATTTCCCCTCACACCAGTGAGAATGGCTAAGATCAAAAATTCAGGTGACAACAAATGCTGGCGAGGATGTAGAGAAAGAGGAACACTCCTCCATTGTTGGTGGGATTGCAGACTGGTAAAACCATTCTGGAAATCAGTCTGGAGGTTCCTCAGAAAATTGGACATTGAACTGCCTGAGGATCCAGCTATACCTCTCTTGGGCATATACCCAAAAGATGCCCCAACATATAAAAAAGACACGTGCTCCACTATGTTCATAGCAGCCTTATTTATAATAGCCAGAAGCTGGAAAGAACCCAGATGCCCTTCAACAGAGGAATGGATACAGAAAATGTGGTACATCTACACAATGGAATATTACTCAGCTATCAAAAACAACGAGTTTATGAAATTCGTAGGCAAATGGTTGGAACTGGAAAATATCATCCTGAGTGAGGTAACCCAATCACAGAAAAACACACATGGTATGCACTCATTGATAAGTGGCTATTAGCCCAAATGCTTGAATTACCCTAGATGCATAGAACACATGAAACTCAAGACGGATGATCAAAATGTGAATGCTTCACTCCTTCTTTAAAAGGGGAACAAGAATACCCTTGGCAGGGAATAGAGAGGCAAAGATTAAAGCAGAGACAGAAGGAACACCCATTCAGAGCCTGCCCCACATGTGGCCCATACATATACAGCCACCCAATTAGACAAGATGGTTGAAGCAAAGAAGTGCAGACTGTCAGGAGCCGGATATAGATCTCTCCTGAGAGACACAGTCAGAATACAGCAAATACAGAGGCGAATGCCAGCAGCAAACCACTGAACTGAGAATAGGACCCCCATTGAAGGAATCAGAGAAAGAACTGGAAGAGCTTGAAGGGGCTCGAGACACCATATGTACAACAATGCCAAGCAACCAGAGCTTCCAGGGACTAAGCCACTCCCTAAAGGCTATACATGGACTGAGCCTGGACTCTGACCTCATAGGTAGCAATGAATATCCTAGTAAGATCACCAGTGGAAGGGGAAGTCCTTGTTCCTGCTAAGACTGAACCCCCAGTGAACGTGATTGTTGGGGGGAGGGTGGCAATGGGGGGAGGATGGGTAGGGGAACCCCCCTAAAGAAGGGGAGGGGGAGGGACTAGGGGGATGTTTGCCGGGAAACTGGGAAAGGGAATAACACTCGAAATGTAAATAAGAAATACTCAAGTTAATAAAAAAAAGTAATAAAAAAAGGAAAGAAAAAGGAAAAAAAGGGAAAAAAAGGGAAAAAAGGAAAAAAGGAAAAAAAGGAAAAAAAAGGAAAAAAAGGGAAAAAAAGGGAAAAAAGGAAAAAAAGAAAAAAAAGGAAAAAAAGGAAAAAAAAAGGAAAAAAAAAGAAAAAAAAAAAGAACTCAGGAATGGGGACAAGAAGTTTAACCCAGGGCAGGGGGAAGGGCTCTGTGGGGACAGTGTTTGTTCTGAAAGCTCTAGGATTTGCATTTGATCAGCAGGATCCACAGGAAAAGGTGTCATGATGGTGTTCTGTTGTAATCTCCGCGCTAGAGAGGTGGGAAGAGTGAATCTCGGGCCAGTGAGAGATACTTCCTTAAAAAATGGGGGGTGGGGTCTGAAGAACAACAGAGATAAAGAGTTATCTGGCACCCGTTGTGTCCTGGCACCTGTATGCATACGTGTGGACCACATGTACATGTGTGCACACAGATACACACACACACACACACACACACACACACACACACACACACACATGAAAATCAATGTAAAAAATAAAATAGCACGAAAGATTTTGCGTTTATTTTAGATTGTTTCGTTTTTTTCTGGAACCAATGACTCTGGGTCTCTGTGTGTGTGTGTGTGTGTGTGTGTGTGTGTGTGTGTGTGTATCTGTGTAGTGTATATGTGTATATTTTTATAGAAGGATATTTCTATATCTCTGTTGTGTTGTTAGCAGCTTATTGAGGAAATAGCCCCGTCTACACAGGGCTTTGGCAGTTGACCCTCTTGGTGGTGTGACTTTTAAATTGTCTTCTATCATTGCTCATTCCTGGTTTCTATAGGCTGCTTTGGCCCTGTATCTCTCTGACCTGTTGCTGCTGGGGGAATCCTAGGAATTGTTGCACAGCACCATCTCTGTTTACACCTCTGGCGAGGCCATTTTGGTTCATGGATCTAAGCATCATTTACATCCTGATGATTCCAAAATTTATCTTACTTTATATTTTAGTTTGTTATGTAATTGAGGCTGACCTCAAACTTGAGATCCTCTTGCTCATTCTCACATCGCAGAGCATTTATATCTCTTGCACAGGTCTTTCTCATCAAGTCGGTACCCATATACTCAGTTGCTAATTTGAACTTACCCATGAGCCCAGTGCGGCAATGGCTACTCACAGAAGACCCGTATGTGATAAAGCCAACAAAATGAATCAATGTTGCAGCGAGCAGCACTGATTAGATTCAGCGAATTATGAAGAAGAAAAGAAAAAGAAAGAAAAAGGCATAGTGGGGTATGTGTGCATGTGCGTGCGTGCGTGCGTGCGTGCGTGCGTGCGTGTTGGGGAGTGACTGGGAAGAGCTGGAGGTGGGTCTCATTTGCTTGCAGTAGATTCTGATCTCTATGGACTATCTGATGAGCAGCACAAACTTATAGCCGAGGCTGTGTTCTGTAAATCTACGTCCCCTCTCATCTTCATCAGTAGCCTTCCTACATGGTTAGCTGCTTAGCTCAGAAATTATGACCTGGCTTCCTTCTGTCACAAAGTCTTCCGACCTGTTAGCAAACCCTGTCCTTGTGACCATGAGAACATAGCTACAATTCCATCATTCTTCTCTTTCACTCTGCCTCTAGTCACCACCATCTCTCATTTAGATTAAGACCAACAGACATCAAATTGGTCCCATATTCCCCTACATGCTCTTCTTAGTGCAGATAGACCATCTAAAATTAAATTTTCATCTTTCCTGTACCAACAGCCCATTGCGATGGCTTCTCATTGAACCCCAACGTTACCTTCAAAAGCCTTTCTCCACTTCATGTTTTTTAAAATTATTGGTTTATTTATTCATTGACAATGTTCTTCTACAGGTGCTCATTGATCATTTCTGTGTCCAACTCCCACTGCCCCCAGTTATTGATAAGTACCCCTCCCATTAGTGCTGCCCTCTAGAAGACTGCCATTTTTATGGCTTGATGTTGGGTAGGCCTTGTGCAGCTGACCACGATTACAGTGGGCTATGAATGTCCTAGTCTTGTCATGTCCAGAAGACACTGTTCCACAGCAGTCCACACTGACCTCTGACTCTTGCATTTTCCTGCCCCACCATCTGCAAATTTTTCTGAGCCTTCGTGGGCGGGGTTGATGTAGATGTCTTCTTTAGAGTTGAACATCCAACAGTCACTTATTCTCAACCCTTGGACCAGTTATGAGTCTGAACTATGGTCCACTGCAGAAGAAGCTTCTCTGGCCAAGATCGAGAACAGCATTAATGTGTACTCCTTGGTTTTGAGATAACTTTGTTATGTCTTTGTTGTTTTAAACCAATGCCCTTATGCTCCCACCTTAGGACACTCATGCTAATGTTCTCCTGTGTACCACTGAGACACGTTTACACATGCTCTCTTATTTACTGCACTTCATTGTCAGTGTTTACTGATTACTTTCTGCATGCACCATTTCATCTAGTTCTATTAAAATTATTCTACGGAAAAAAGTAAATTTCCATATGCTAATGCATGCAGTATTAAAATATATAGCACATCATTGTCTTTCCATTTCCTGCTCTTCCAGAGCTTTAATGATTGCAGTTGAGACATGGGTTGCTTCAGGGGAGGGATAGGTATGGCCTAGATGAAGTCAGATGCCCATCGCTCAACCTTGAGCCTCTTAAATCCATAGCCAGACAATAGCATCAAGTAAATACTTTGGATTTGCAAAACCTAGTTGGTGTAGGTAGAAGAAAGGTGGCTTCTAACCTTCCTAAGCTGGATTTGAGGTTCTTCAACTCAATCTATGTTACTATCCTGTTTCCCCCAGGCACAAATTGAGGGGACTGAAAACTTCTCAGAGGAAACCAACCCTTTGTGTGGTGTATTGTCCCTAATGTTGTGGGAGTAGTGGAGTTCAATCTGAGGTTCTAATTTTTTTTTTTTTTTTGGTTAAAAATGATTTTCTTTTTTTTTTTTATTTTTTTTATTTTTTTTTATTAACTTGAGTATTTCTTATATACATTTCGAGTGTTATTCCCTTTCCCGGTTTCCGGGCAAACATCCCCCTCCCCCCTCCCCTTCCTTATGGGTGTTCCCCTCCCAACCCTCCCACCATTGCCGCCCTCCCCCCATAGACTAGTTCACTGGGGGTTCAGTCTTAGCAGGACCCAGGGCTTCCCCTTCCACTGGTGCTCTTACTAGGATATTCATTGCTACCTATGGGGTCAGAGTCCAGGGTCAGTCCATGTATAGTCTTTAGGTAGTGGCTTAGTCCCTGGAAGCTCTGGTTGCTTGGCATTGTTGTACTTTTGGGGTCTCGAGCCCCTTCAAGCTCTTCCAGTTCTTTCTCTGATTCCTTCAATAGGGGACCTATTCTCAGTTCAGTGGTTTGCTGCTGGCATTCGCCTCTGTATTTGCTGTATTCTGGCTGTGTCTCTCAGGAGCGATCTACATCCGGCTCCTGTCGGTCTGCACTTCTTTGCTTCATCCATCTAGTCCAATTGGGTGGCTGTATATGTATGGGCCAAATGTGGGGAGGCTCTGAATGGGTGTTCCTTCAGTCTCTGTTTTAATCTTTGCCTCTCCCTTCCCTGCCAAGGGTATTCTTTTTCCTCATTTAAAGAAGGAGTGAAGCATTCACATTTTGATCATCCGTCTTGAGTTTCGTTTGTTCTAGGGATCTAGGGTAATTCAAGCATTTGGGCTAATAGCCACTTATCAATGAGTGCATACCATGTATGTCTTTCTGTGATTGGGTTAGTTCACTCAGGATGATATTTTCCAGTTCCAACCATTTGCCTACGAATTTCATAAACTCGTTGTTTTTGATAGCTGAGTAGTATTCCATTGTGTAGATGTACCACATTTTCTGTATCCATTCCTCTGTTGAAGGGCATCTGGGTTCTTTCCATTTTCTGGCTATTATAAATAAGGCTGCGATGAACATAGTGGAGCACGTGTCTCTTTTATATGTTGAGGCATCTTTTGGGTATATGCCCAAGAGAGGTATAGCTGGATCCTCAGGCAGTTCAATGTCCAATTTTCTGAGGAACCTCCAGACTGATTTCCAGAATGGTTTTACCAGTCTGCAATCCCACCAACAATGGAGGAGTGTTCCTCTTTCTCCACAACCTCGCCAGCATCTGCTGTCACCTGAGTTTTTGATCTTAGCCATTCTCACTGGTGTGAGGTGAAATCTCAGGGTTGTTTTGATTTGCATTTCCCTTATGACTAAAGATGTTGAACATTTCTTTAGGTGTTTCTCAGCCATTCGGCATTCCTCAGCTGTGAATTCTTTGTTTAGCTCTGAACCCCATTTTTTAATAGGGTTATTTGTTTCCCTGCGGTCTAACTTCTTGAGTTCTTTGTATATTTTGGATATAAGGCCTCTATCTGTTGTAGGGTTGGTAAAGATCTTTTCCCAATCTGTTGGTTGCCGTTTTGTCCTAACCACAGTGTCCTTTGCCTTACAGAAGCTTTGCAGTTTTATGAGATCCCATTTGTCAATTCTTGATCTTAGAGCATAAGCCATTGGTGTTTTGTTCAGGAAATTTTTTCCAGTGCCCATGTGTTCCAGATGCTTCCCTAGTTTTTCTTCTATTAGTTTGAGTGTGTCTGGTTTGATGTGGAGGTCCTTGATCCACTTCGACTTAAGCTTTGTACAGGGTGATAAGCCTGGATCGATCTGCATTCTTCTACATGTTGCCCTCCAGTTGAACCAGCACCATTTGCTGAAAATGCTATCTTTTTTCCATTGGATGGTTTTGGCTCCTTTGTCAAAAATCAAGTGACCATAGGTGTGTGGGTTCATTTCTGGGTCTTCAATTCTATTCCATTGGTCTATCTGTCTGTCTCTGTACCAATACCATGCAGTTTTTATCACTATTGCTCTGTAATACTGCTTGAGTTCAGGGATAGTGATTCCCCCTGAAGTCCTTTTATTGTTGAGGATAGCTTTAGCTATCCTGGGTTTTTTGTTATTCCAGATGAATTTGCAAATTGTTCTGTCTAACTCTTTGAAGAATTGGATTGGTATTTTGATGGGGATTGCATTGAATCTGTAGATTGCTTTTGGTAAAATGGCCATTTTTACTATATTAATCCTGCCAATCCATGAGCATGGGAGATCTTTCCATCTTCTGAGGTCTTCTTCAATTTCTTTCTTCAGTGTCTTGAAGTTCTTATTGTACAGATCTTTTACTTGCTTGGTTAAAGTCACACCGAGGTACTTTATATTATTTGGGTCTATTATGAAGGGTGTCGTTTCCCTAATTTCTTTCTCGGCTTGTTTCTCTTTTGTATAGAGGAAGGCAACTGATTTATTTGAGTTAATTTTATACCCAGCCACTTTGCTGAAGTTGTTTATCAGCTTTAGTAGTTCTCTGGTGGAACTTTTGGGATCACTTAAATATACTATCATATCATCTGCAAATAGTGATATTTTGACCTCTTCTTTTCCGATCTGTATCCCTTTGATCTCCTTTTGTTGTCTGATTGCTCTGGCTAGAACTTCAAGAACTATATTGAATAAGTAGGGAGAGAGTGGGCAGCCTTGTCTAGTCCCTGATTTTAGTGGGATTGCTTCAAGTTTCTCTCCATTTAGTTTAATGTTAGCAACTGGTTTGCTGTATATGGCTTTTACTATGTTTAGGTATGGGCCTTGAATTCCTATTCTTTCCAGGACTTTTATCATGAAGGGGTGTTGAATTTTGTCAAATGCTTTCTCGGCATCTAATGAAATGATCATGTGGTTCTGTTCTTTCAGTTTGTTTATATAATGGATCACGTTGATGGTTTTCCGTATATTAAACCATCCCTGCATGCCTGGGATGAAGCCTACTTGATCATGGTGGATGATTGTTTTGATGTGCTCTTGAATTCGGTTTGCCAGAATTTTATTGAGTATTTTTGCGTCGATATTCATAAGGGAAATTGGTCTGACGTTCTCTTTCTTTGTTGTGTCTTTGTGTGGTTTAGGTATAAGAGTAATTGTAGATTCGTAGAAGGAATTCGGTAGGGCTCCATCTGTTTCAATTTTGTGGAATAGTTTGGATAATATTGGTATGAGGTCTTCTATGAAGGTTTGATAGAATTCTGCACTAAACCCATCTGGACCTGGGCTCTTTTTGGTTGGGAGACCTTTAATGACTGCTTCTATTTCCTTAGGAGTTATGGGGTTGTTTAACTGATTTATCTGTTCCTGATTTAACTTTGATACCTGGTATCTGTCTAGGAAATTGTCCATTTCCTGAAGATTTTCAAATTTTGTTGAATATAGGTTTTTATAGTAAGATCTGATGATTTTTTGAATTTCCTCTGAATCTGTAGTTATGTCTCCCTTTTCATTTCTGATTTTGTTAATTTGGACGCACTCTCTGTGTCCTCTCGTTAGTCTGGCTAAGGGTTTATCTATCTTGTTGATTTTCTCAAAGAACCAACTTTTGGTCCTGTTGATTCTTTCTATGGTCCTTTTTGTTTCTACTTGGTTGATTTCAGCTCTGAGTTTGATTATTTCCTGCCTTCTACTCCTCCTGGGTGTATTTGCTTCTTTTTGTTCTAGAGCTTTTAGGTGTGCTGTCAAGCTGCTGACATATGCTCTTTCCTGTTTCTTTCTGCAGGCACTCAGCGCTATGAGTTTTCCTCTTAGCACAGCTTTCATTGTGTCCCATAAGTTTGAGTATGTTGTATCTTCATTTTCATTAAATTCTAAAAAGTTTTTAATTTCTTTCTTTATTTCTTCCTTGACCAGGTTATCATTGAGTAGAGCATTGTTCAATTTCCACGTATATGTGGGCGTTCTTCCCTTATTGTTATTGAAGACCAGTTTTAGGCCGTGGTGGTCCGATAGCACGCATGGGATTATTTCTATCTTTCTGTACCTGTTGAGGCCCGTTTTTTGACCAATTATATGGTCAATTTTGGAGAAAGTACCATGAGGAGCTGAGAAGAAGGTATATCCTTTTGCTTTAGGATAGAATGTTCTATAAATATCCGTTAAGTCCATTTGGCTCATGACTTCTCTTAGTCTGTCGACATCACTGTTTAATTTCTGTTTCCATGATCTGTCCATTGATGAGAGTGGGGTGTTGAAATCTCCCACTATTATTGTGTGAGGTGCAATGTGTGTTTTGAGCTTTAGTAAGGTTTCTTTTACGTATGTAGGTGCCCTTGTATTTGGGGCATAGATATTTAGGATTGAGAGTTCATCTTGGTGGATTTTTCCTTTGATGAATATGAAGTGTCCTTCCTTATCTTTTTTGATGACTTTTAGTTGGAAATTGATTTTATTTGATATTAGAATGGCTACTCCAGCTTGCTTCTTCTGACCATTTGCTTGGAAAGTTGTTTTCCAGCCTTTCACTCTGAGGTAGTGTCTGTCTTTGTCTCTGAGGTGTGTTTCCTGTAGGCAGCAGAATGCAGGGTCCTCGTTGCGTATCCAGTTTGTTAATCTATGTCTTTTTATTGGGGAGTTGAGGCCATTGATATTGAGAGATATTAAGGAATAGTGATTATTGTTTCCCTTTATATTCATATTTGGATGTGAGGTTATGTTTGTGTGCTTTCATTCTCTTTGTTTTGTTGCCAAGACGATTAGTTTCTTGCTTCTTCTAGGGTATAGCTTGCCTCCTTATGTTGGGCTTTACCATTTATTATCCTTTGTAGTGCTGGATTTGTAGAAAGATATTGTGTAAATTTGGTTTTGTCATTGAATATCTTGGTTTCTCCATCAATGTTAATTGAGAGTTTTGCTGGATACAGTAACCTGGGCTGGCATTTGTGTTCTCTTAGGGTCTGTATGACATCAGTCCAGGATCTTCTGGCCTTCATAGTTTCTGGCGAGAAGTCTGGTGTGATTCTGATAGGTCTCCCTTTATATGTTACTTGACCTTTTTCCCTTACTGCTTTTAATATTCTTTCTTTATTTTGTGCGTTTGGTGTTTTGACAATTATGTGACGGGAGGTGTTTCTTTTCTGGTCCAATCTATTTGGAGTTCTGTAGGCTTCTTGTATGCCTATGGGTATCTCTTTTTTTAGGTTAGGGAAGTTTTCTTCTATGATTTTGTTGAAGATATTTACTGGTCCTTTGAGCTGGGAGTCTTCACTCTCTTCTATACCTATTATCCTTAGGTTTGATCTTCTCATTGAGTCCTGGATTTCCTGTATGTTTTGGACCAGTAGCTTTTTCCGCTTTACATTATCTTTGACAGTTGAGTCAATGATTTCTATGGAATCTTCTGCTCCTGAGATTCTCTCTTCCATCTCTTGTATTCTGTTGGTGAAGCTTGTATCTACAGCTCCTTGTCTCTTCTTTTGGTTTTCTATATCCAGGGTTGTTTCCATGTGTTCTTTCTTGATTGCTTCTATTTCCATTTTTAATTCCTTCATCTGTTTGATTGTGTTTTCCTGGAATTCTTTCAGGGATTTTTGCCATTCCTCTCTGTAGGCCTCTACTTGTTTATTAATGATTTCCTGTGTTTCCCTAAGTGTGTTCATGTCTTTCTTGAAGTCCTCCAGCATCATGATCAAATATGATTTTGAAACTAGATCTTGCTTTTCTGGTGTGTTTGGATATTCCATGTTTGTTTTGGCGGGAGAATTGGGCTCCGATGATGGCATGCAGTCTTGGTTTCTGTTGCTTGGGTTCCTGCGCTTGCCTCTCGCCATCAGATTATCTCTAGTGTTACTTTGTTCTGCTATTTCTGACAGTGGCTAGACTGACCTATAAGCCTGTGTGTCAGGAGTGCTGTAGACCTGTTTTCCTCTCTTTCAGTCAGTTATGGGGACAGTGTGTTCTGCTTTCCGGCGTGTAGTTTTTCCTCTCTACAGGTCTTCAGCTGTTCCTGTGGGCCTGTGTCTTGAGTTCACCAGGCAGCTTTCTTGCAGCAGAAAATTTGGTCTTACCTGTGGTCCCGAGGCTCAGGTTCGCTCGTGGGGTGCTGCCCAGGGGCTCTCTGCAGCGGCAGCAACCAGGAAGACCTGTGACGCCCCTTCCGGGAGCTTCAGTGCACCAGGGTTCCAGATGGTCTTTGGCTTTTTCCTCTGGCGTCCGAGATGTGTGTGCAGGGAGCAGTCTCTTCTGGTTTCCCAGGCTTGTCTGCCTCTCTGAAGGTTTAGCTCTCCCTCCCACGGGATTTGGGTGCAGAGAACTGTTTATCCAGTCTGTTTCTTTCAGGTTCCAGCGGTGTCTCAGGCAGGGGTCCTGCCGCTCCTGGGCCCTCCCCCACGGGAGCCCAGAGGCCTTATACAGTTTCCTCTTGGGCCAGGGATGTGGGCAGGGGTGAGCAGTGTTGGTGGTCTCTTCCGCTCTGCAGCCTCAGGAGTGCCCACCTGACCAGGCGGTTATGTCTCTCTCTCACCTGGTCTGGGAGCAGAGAGCTGCTGCGGGCCGGGATCCGCGGGTGTGGGACTTCCGGTAAACACAGAACGTGCCCGGTTCTAGAGAAATTCTGCTTCCGTGTGTCCCAAGCTCACCAGGCAGCTTTCTTGCAGCAGAAAATTTGGTCTTACCTGTGGTCCCGAGGCTCAAGTTCGCTCGTGGGGTGCTGCCCAGGGGCTCTCTGCAGCGGCAGCAACCAGGGAGACCTGTGCCGCCCCTTCCGGGAGCTTCAGTGCCCTGAGGTTCTAATTTTTTGTGGATAATCTGAAAAGTATTTTTTGAGAGAAATAGTATCACTCATGACATCTGTGATCAATACCATCTGTGTCACTGATTCAGCCTTACCAGAGGTGAGATCTGGTTCCTGATGTACATCGTAAGGTAGGGTTCATTCATTCCACCACCGTCCTGGATCCTTATGGAGTTCTAGATAGCTCAATTTGACCAGGAAGCCAGAACTGAGCCACTGGTGGTTTTTTAGTCATAGGATAATACAAGTAACTCTGTGGGAAGCATATGAGGAGAAATATATATCATCGGCCTAAAGGAAAAGCATAATTCCCCATAAATCACTGTGATTCTTATGGCTTATGCCATCACAGTCATCTTTACATATAAACCATGATTTATATTTGAGGCAGGTACTTTAATCAAACTCAAGAACAGTTTAAAGTATGTGATGGGAGCTAAGGACTCAGCAGGTAAAGTACTTGCTATGCAAGTGAGAGAACCTGGCTTTGGATACCCAGAACCCTCATCAAGCTCTGGACGCCATCATTACTAAGGTGAGGTGGGAGGTAGAGACAGGGAATCACTAGAACTTTGTGGGTCAGCTACTGTGGCATTCATTGTCTCAAACTGGATGGGATGCAAAGATCAACACCTGAGTTTGGAGGTCTCCAACCTCCACAAATATGCTGTATCATGTTCTCCCCTCCCCTTCCCCCCCCCACAGATTTCTTAAAAGAATGTGATAAATATGGTGAAATTTGGTACCAGTTAGCAAGTTAGAACAAATAAAGTGTGCTACCTAGTTATGCCTCAAATCTGAAGTGATACTTTAAATCATAATTACATAACTACAAAGTCAGTGTCATTAACAATGGAAGCATTGATAGGCTAGTGAACTCTCAAGCTTTTGCATAGAAGGGAAACTGGGTAGAAAATGAGGGAACATAGAAGTGAAGATGTTACGTAGCAACTTCCTCCAACTGGAGGATGGAGAGGGGCTCAGAAGATTCCGAGAAAATGAAACATGCCAGGCCCAGGAATTACATGAAACGTACAAGTCTCAGAAAGCTTCTGAAAGTTAGAAAATCTACCAGATTCCCTCTTAAGAGTGTTTCTAAGAAGTAGCAATTCTGGAGAGAGGAGACCCTCTCAGTAGTAGAGCTTTCTTAAGACTTGCAGGGAGCTCAGGGGTGCAGCTCCTCTGACTCATCAGCCATGCTGGGGTAAGCTTTTCAATGATACCTTTGAGTCACTGTACTCCTGTCAGTCAACCCTCCCCCATGGGCCTATAGGTAACCCTAGTAAACTAATTGGTTCACTCAGCTAGCCTTGGGTGGAATAATTTCTTTGTTTTGTTGGGTGAGTAGACGTCTGTACAAGCTTTCCCAGGGAACATCTCACAACAGAAGGATATTTTTAGAAACCCATATAAGAAAATGGATTTGGGGCAGAAGGAGAGAGCAATTCACAACTGCGATGAACAGAAGAGTAAGTATTAGAATTTCTAGGTGTACAGATGAAAAAAAAAAAACAAACAAACAAACCAAAGGCCAGAGGTATTTATTATCATAAGCCTCTTGTCAATTTCACATAGTCTATCTGGAATAGAGCTGGGATTCTAATTCAGGCCTGCATCTTAGGCCATAATGATATACTACCTCTCAATATTCATATTTCTTGTTAATCTGTGTGTTTATTTGTCTTAGTGCTAGGTACTCGATCCAGGGACTGACACACGCTAGCTAAATGCTATGTCACTGTGTTACATATCTAATATCTTGTTTCCATCACTTCATAAGTAAGGTATCACCAAGCATGATGATTTAGGATGATTTTGACTGTTTTTTTTTTTAACTAAAGTACTTAGTTAAATGAATTTGTTTTTAACACAAATGAAAAACAATATTCTTACCATTTTAACTATAGTTACAACTTCATACCAATAACATACTAATTTTGCAAAGTTTTTAGCTACAGACTATCAAATATAATAGAGAATGCAATTTAGTACTTTTGTCACAATATCAAAAATAAACAATTTTCTCAAAGTTATCAAAAGTGCCCCACTCAAAATCTTTTTCTTTCTTTCTTTTTTTTTTTTACACTTTTTATTGGATTTTCTTTTTTTCTTCCATTTTTATTAAATTGGGTATTTCTTGTTTACATTTCAAATGTTATTCCTTTTCCCGGTTTCCTGTCCATCAGCCCCCTAGCTGTTCCCTTCCCCATCCATCCTCCTTGGCTGCTTTTGACATACCTTTTCATAGTTTGCATATTCACTGTGATGTGTTGACTTGTAGATTGTTTTTGCATTTGTGTTACTTGAGGTTCATTTATCTTCTCCTCATTTTTTTGGGGTGGGGGTGGGGGTGAGGGCAGTGTATGTATCCATGTGTGTAACATGGGCAGTAGGCATATATATTTTCATGTGTCTGTTGCAGCAGCGTGAGAATCTATGTATGAGTGTGGAGACCAGAGGTTGACAGTAAGTACCTTCCCTTACTTAACTCTCCATGTTATTGCTTTTGAGGCAGAGTCTCTCCTTAGGACCAGGACTCACTGATTTGGCTAGACCAGCTAGTCAGGTTGCCTGTTGGATCCCCCATCTCTGCCTCCCATTTTTCCTCCTGGTTTCAGAGTCATTCGTTCTCTTCAAACTGGAACAATGTCTAGTGTCGGCTTTGTAAAGATCTTATCGATTATCTCTGTACTTATTGTTCCCTCTACACTTTCTCCCTGGCGGTGGACCACTGATTGGAGTTAAACAATTAGGAACCTTATTTCCCTGTTTTACTGTGTTCCTCCTCCTGTTGCTTCCTTCATCCTCTCTATAGACCTGGGGAACTGACTCAGGACTTGTGTATGCACTTGGCAAGTATTCTCTACTGAGCTAGAGCCAACTTTTTTTTTTTTTCTTTTTTTTTCGGAGCTGGAGACCGAACCCAGGGCCTTGTGCTTGCTAGGCAAGCACTCTACCACTGAGCTAAATCCCCAACCCCAACTTATTTATTTTTGAGAGGAATTCTCACTAAGTAGGACAGATTGGCCTCCAGTTGGTGATGTAGCTAAGACTGTCCTTAAAATTGTGATCCTCCTGCCTCGGTCTTCTGGGGAGCTGGAATTTTAAGTCCATCTCTATACATTCAGTTCTTTTGCTCTATCTGGATAAATTCTTCAGATTGACCTTCCAGACCATTAATTCTCTTTTCATCCGTGTCTACCTAGTATTGATACCTGTCTATTGTTTTAGTGATTATCTCTCATCTCTTAAAGGCCTATGTGGTTAACCTTTTACATCTCTTAAGTCACTTTTGACATAGTTTTAGACCCTGCAAACACTTCAACCGTGTCTTTAGTTAAATAGACATAAGTAGTTATTTACTGTTTTGTATCTGCTAGTTTCCACAGCAAGCTGCTGCTGCTTCTTCTAGCTGCTGCTTCTTCTGCTTTCTCCTCAATATCTAATGTCCATTTTTCTCTGAGCTACTCATTTCCATTGAACTTTTTGGTGATTGTGTAACTATGAGATCATGGTGAACCTTTGCTGAAAGGATTGCTGCCTGTTTCTGTGATTTATTGAGAGTGGGTTAATATACATACTACATATTATCTAAAAATAATATATTTCATGGATATAATACATTTAGATTTATGGTGATTGGGTTAATATATATAATAATGTAAAAATAATATATAATATATTAACCCAATATATGTATATTATAATATATATTAACCAACTTTCCATAAGTCTAAAATTATATGTATTGGCTTTGAGGTTTTAAAAAAATCTCTTTGTCTTTTTGTCTTTATCTTTGTCTCTCTATATCTCTGTCCCTATCTGTCTCTCTCTTTCTCTGTATCTCTGTCTACCTCGAACCCAAGCAATTAATTTAAGCTACTGTGAATGCATACTAGGGCTAGCTCTTGGCTAAAACTTCCCAAGAACCCCTAATGCTTAGCCTCTGCTCTAGGGCAGAGACTTTCTCCTGGACTTACCCTTTCCTTTGCCTCCCCTTTTTCTTTTCGGTATTTAGACACAGGGTCTCATGTAACCCAGGCTGGTGTTCAACTCACTATATAGTTGGGGATGGCTTTGAGCTTCTGATCCTCCT
Organism: Rattus norvegicus; assembly: GCF_021556685.1. NCBI lineage: Eukaryota > Metazoa > Chordata > Mammalia > Rodentia > Muridae > Rattus > Rattus norvegicus. Next base: position 75,581,333 of record NC_141550.1, read on the forward strand.
GCTTCTACCTCACAAATGCAAGTTAACAAATGTGGGCCGCCATGCTGGGCATGGAGATCTCTTTTAAGCTCATCAGTAGGACATGGGTACACCCCTTCCTGATCGTGTTCTTACACGAAGAAGTGATCGTGTTGGGCCCTGCCTCTTGTTCCTTCTTCCTTATATAAATTAGCAGCTCACTGATGCTTTCCAAGGGGGCTGCATTCCCTCTTACCCACAATCTCAGTTTGTTTCCCCCAGTGGGAGAGTTACTCTAGGAGACCAAGAGACCCCGTCTCCAAGAGTTTGCACAATTTTGTTTTTAAGTAGTAATTATAGGACATCACATTTCTCCTGGAACTTGGATCTTTTGTCCAAAAAAATTTTTTTTAGTTCATGTACCTCAGTGTAGATATATTTAAAATTCTTTGCCCCAGATATAGTATAATAGGATTGCATAGTTAAAAACACCACGTGAATAAAGATGAGGCATATGCTTCAGCAGACTTTTACTGATACTGAATCCCCATGAACAGAATCTTGTACTGGGGGACCTTGTAAAAATGATTGGTACATGAACTTTCCTGTAGAACCTTCAAACCCAGTATTGGGGGATAGGAATTATCTTTTAAAATTATTCAGATTTTTCATGAGACAGGGTGGCCTCAACTTTGACTTGGACAACCTTGGACTCCCGATTAACCTGTTGGGGTTTAGGTAGCACTGGAGATCAACACCAGATCATCCTGCATGCTGGGTAAACCCTCCTGCATCTGGGCTACAGCCACAGGCAAACATTGACTTCTCTGTGCGGGAACTTACTGCGGAGCTGTGGTAGAGAGTATACAAGTACATACTCCTATGAGATTATAGGAGGGGGATGTATCCCTGATGGGGCAGGGGAGAGACAACATTGATGGGGAGGAGTAATGAGAGCAAAGACATGAACAGGAGATGGGGCATTCTGGATGTGTTGGAGAAGTGCTGTCTCGGAGCGGATCTAAGCAAGGGCATGTGTGCCATGTGCTCCTAACTGTGTGACTAACAGCGACAGTGAAGGGGACATGATGGGAGTTAGAGTGGTAACAAGGGCTAGAGAAATAGAACTAAGAAGGTATCTGTATATACAGACAGAGACCTACCTTAAGGAATTGGCTTGAAGGATTGTGAGACTCAGTAAGTTCAAGACCTGATACAGAAGTCAGCAGGTTATAAAAGGCTGCCTGCTTAAAGCTGCGAATAAAGTCCAAGGTTGCTGATGAATAGTTCTCTTCTGCTGCAGTGGGATGTGCAGGGGAGGGAAACCTGTCTCTTCCTTGGTTTTTTTTTTTAACCTATTCGAGAATCGCCATAGTCTTTAACAATCCCAACAAAAAATCAAAAATAAAAAAGAAGGAACTATTCACTTATTCATCTTGTTCATAGTTCCGGGGAGTGGTGTCCCACACAGAAGTTAAGTCCTCCACCTTATTCTAATCAAGATAATCAATCCGTCACAGGAACACCATGTAAATCTGGGTCTCATCAAGTTGACGGTTAAGATTAATTGTCATGTCCCTCTGTGGATAGACGAAAGCCCACTCAAAGTAGGAAGAATTTTACTCACAGGATACGTATTCAAATGTAGATCTCATTCAAAAACACCCACACAGAAAGCACCCAGAATACTGTTTAACCCAATATTGGGGTACTATGTCCTGGCTAAATGGACATCAAGACTAGCACAGGCAGGTCGTAGCAGAATTGTAGAGGAGTTCAGATCGTCTCAATACTTTACCTTCACCGACTACTTGACTAGATTTGAAATTACATGGGAGATGCATACCTGAGCATGTATATGAGGACATTTCCCTAGGGTTTTAACAAAGGAGGGAAGTCCATTTTCAATGTGGGTGGTGCTGCCCTGAGGTGGTGTTCTAAAGCAGAAAAGAGGAAGCAAACGGAGCGTCAGGATTCTTCTCCCATTTCCTGTCAACTGTGGGTACAATGTGATCAGGTACCTCCCTGGCCATGTTGAACCATATCCTTCCAAACAGTGAGCCAAAATGAGGCTTTCTTCCCTTAAGTTTCTTTTGACACAGAAATGAACAGGGAAAGTAATCTAACCTATTACAATGGGTGGGTTCCTCTTCCCATCGAAAGACAAACACAAAATGGCATGGGGCATGGAGCAGAGAAAACTTCTCCAATAACTCGGAAGATTTTGCACTATGGCAAGATCTATTTCAAGTAGCTTCATGGTACCAGGCTTGATCTGGGTGACCAGCAGAAGTATTAAGTCACTGCTGGGACTACATTATAAAAGATTAGTACTTCAGGGGCCAAGGGCGTAGCTCATACTGAGAGCATTTGCTCAGCGTGCACAGACTCCTGTATTCCATCCTGAGCATAGCAAGAAAACACAAGACTGTAGTTTCCATCTTGGACGTTTTCATACTCGCCAGCTAACTCTTTGGTGATGCTTGCTTCTGAGTTGACAGAAACCTACAGAGAGACCTTCATGTGGAAGTGCTGATCCTTCAGACCCAATAGCCAACAGCTGAGAGAATGAATCTGCATCCGGGTAGAGTCAACCTTCATGTGCCAACCAGACTCTGTATTTTAAAAAAAATGTTGAAATAAAAAAATTACTTACTGTTTTAGGCTGTTAGATCTCTGGAAGTTTATTATGAATGAATAAATTGATAACTGGAAAAACAGCAGTGCCATCCAGCAAATGCCTACTTCTATAGTTTGAATGTATCCCCTCCCCTAAAGATCATGTATGGAAACTTGATCTCCAGCTTCATACACTGTCATATTTGGAGGTGGGGACTTTGGGAGGTTGTTGTTAGATGAGGCCATTAGAATGGGGACTCATGATGGGCTGGCGATTTTTAGGAGAAAGAGACCTGACCCAGCATACTTAGCCTCCATGGCTCCTTTGGCCCATATTACAAGACAGGAAAAGCGGCCCCCACAAGGCCTGGCACCTTCACAGCCTTTCTTTCATTATAAATGGCCCAGCCTGTAGCGGATTCTATGACAGCAGAAAGCAAGCATCTGTGGATTTGGAGGGTGTGGGTAGTTCTTATTCTTTAAAGGAAAAGTACATCTTAAAGGAAAGGGCGGGTGATGAGATTGGAGAAGGCTTAAGAGAAAAGAAGTGAGGTGGAGGAGGAAGAGGAGGAAGAGGAGGAGGAGGAGGAGGAGGAGGAGGAGGAGGGGGAGAGCTAGTATCATCTCTGGTGACATGAATACACACACACACACACACACACACACACACACACACACACACACACACTTTGAGCCATCGGCTTGAGGTTCCACTATCCCATTCGAAAGCAAAGAAGGCTTTCCCCTGGTGGGCCATTTCAAATAAGAAGCCACTTGTGGCATCCTTGGGCCTCTGGGCACATGGTTTAGCAAGCAGATGACACCATTTCGTGGAGGGCCAGGTGTCTCTTCCTCCACCCAAATGGAGTCGAGTGCCAGGGTTCAGGGCTTGGCAAACAAAAATGGCAGCATTTCAGCCCACACTTTCCCCAGGGGTCAGCTGCCTTGTGCAACGTACCGATGGCACAACTGTCCTGGACTTGCAGCTACCTGAGCCTTCTTGTGAAAATCTATAAATATTCATGCAACTTTGATTCAGAGAAGGCCATAGAGTTATGTGTCCTCAGAATTAGGGAAAAAAACCCAATTCTACTGAATCAAATTGTGTCCTGTTCTCATATGGTCTCTTTGGGACAACAATCTTGATTCTCTTGGCAGTTTTTTTTTTCCTTTGAGAATATCAATTAAGATATATGAAGGGCTTCAGAAAGACCTACATCCCTGGGACAGGTACATACTAGTTGTACTGGCTGGTTTTGTGTGTCAAGTTGACGAGAGTTAGAGTGAACAGAGAGAAAGGAGCCTCAGATAAGAAAAGGCCTCTATGAGATTCAGCTGTAAGGCGTTTTTCTCAACTAGTGATCAATGGGGGAGGGCCCAGCCCATGGTGGGTGCTGCCATCCCTGGGCTGGTGGTCCTGGGTTCTATAAGAAAGCAGGTGAGCAAGTCAGGGGACGCAAGCCAGTAAGCAGAACTCCTCTGTGGCTTTTGCATCAGCTCCTACCTCCAGGTTCCAGCCCTGTCCTAAGTGTAACCCGAATAAACCCTTTCCTCCCCATCTTGTGTTTCAGTCATGGTGTTTTTGTTGAAGCAACTGAAATCCTGACTAAGGCACTAGTTAACTGTTGCAGTATCAAAACTTCCTTCTAATTATTTTTTAAACTGAAAGGTCGGCTCTACGTTCTTATATCTTGTACAAATACTTCAGTTATATACAACGCTGTAGTTTAAAACCAAAGAACCCAGAAGTGCAAAGGACAAAGCACAGGGTAGGAGGACCAAATGTCATGGTCATGGTCCTATGATGTGCCCTTGTGGAAGTGAGGATGTTGCCTGAACACTACATGTTTGTCCACTCAACATGTATCAAGGCAGATCCTGGGTCATACTTAGAAGAAGAAAAGGTACCAGAAATAAAATAGACATTTCTAATATTCAGTCTTGTTGTGGAGACATTTTACAACATGTCCTGGTCAGCAGAAAATCATGATGGACTTAGAAGAAAAAGGTAGAAAGTTTTCGTCTTTCAAAAGGCAGCAGGCTGGCTGCCGATGTAGCTCAGTTGATGGCGCTTGCTTCTCACGTGTGGAGCCCTGGCTTTAGTGCCCAGAACCACACAAATTGGATATGGCATAATCTTAGCCCTCAGAAGATAGAGGCTGAAGGCCCAGACGGTGTAAGTTCCCTTTGCTATACAACTTTGAGTAACTTCAAGGCTTACTCAAGAAAAGTGTGTGTGGTCTCCAAAAAAAGTGTGTATGTGTGTACACACGCCCATGCTAATCTTTTTCATATTTGTCATCCCCTGACACACAGAGCCCTGGCTGAGGTCAGCAGGTTTATGTAAAATGAACAATAAGAGAAATGTATTGCAGGGAATGTGTGTTTATTTTCACCTTGTGGCAAGTGGCGATCAATGTACAAATCAGTACATCCAACGTCTACAGAGCAACAAAGAGCATGCCTGGGGCTCCAGCCCAGGCTTAGCATCTTTTGAACCCATCTATAGATCAATAATTGGAAATTGTGTGGTGCAGAGTGGCCGGCTAGGTGACTGTGGAAGACAGAAATTTGTGGCAAGAATGCCGGCGAATACTAACGAACTTTGTCACTTTGAGAATTTTGCAAGGCAAGGTAAGGAGTGGCCTCAGGCTAGGATTAAGTCTCAGGTTTGTGGAGGGTGAATATTGAAAACACACCGGAGGAGAAATAATCTGATTCCCTGTGCTATGAGCATCAGCTGAACACTTAGGAGCCAGGAAAAACGGATGACGAATCTTGGGAGGGAAAGGTCATAAAACTCCAAATCAACAGCGAATCACGTTGTTGTACGGTTCTGATGCACCATGGAAAGTGGAGAGAAGTGTGGCATCCCATTGGCAATGTGCAGAATGTATGTGTGCCTGCAAAGCAGAGCTCCTTCTCACAACTCTTAGCTTTAGGTCACATCCAGGGATGGATGAAGGCAGGGACAAGGGAGGCTCTCTGCGCTGGAGGGATAGAAGTGGACGGAGACAGGCGTGGGTACCAGACGTCCTTGGAGATAGTGATCTTCCAGGAGAGATTTGGGAAACTTGAAAATTCCGCCATCACGAGGGCAATAACTCTGATGTTGACCTTGGACACTTACACGAATTAGGTAAATGTGTTATTCATGACGGGCAGGGAGATGCTCTTGCCAGGGCAAAGTTAACTGGCTAGCTGATACATTCTGGCTATGTCTTCCTGCTTTGTGGAGGCTTCAGATTTCAGATAGTCTACACCTAACACTCTAGTTTCTAATCTTTTATATTTTCGACATACTTATTTGTGTGTGTGTGTGTGTGTGTGTGTGTGTGTGTGTGTGTGCGTGCGTGTGTGTGCGCGTGTGTTGTGTATGTATGTTCATGTTTTCATGTGTGTGTGTGTGTGTGCTTGGTGTTTATGGGTAAACAAGTATGTGTTTAAGGGGCACACAAAGGTCAAAGGTAAACAACAGATACCTACTTTCATCACTCTCTCTTGTTTGTTTGTTTGTGACAGGGTCCTAGGCAGCCCAGGCTGGCCTCAGAGTCACTATGTAGCAAGGATAATCTTGAAGATCTAATCTTCTTGCCTCTGAAGTGCTGAGGTGACAGGTGTGTGTCACCGTGCCTGGCTCCACCTTATTTTCTGAGACAAAATCTGTCACTGAACCAAGAGCTCACTGGCTGGCCAGTGAGCTACTGGATTCCTTCTCCCCCGTCTCTGTGTCTGAAGGGCTGAGATTACAGGAAGGCATCACCATTCCTGTTTTTTTTTTTTTTTCTTCCTTTAAACACAGGTACTGGGAATCCAATCAGGACCTTATGACTGTGCCATCTTGCAACCCCTTGCTATCTCCTTTATCCTTCTATTATGAGTCATTCATTCTTCTAGCAGTGTCTTCTTCCCCTTGGCTGTTTTACTTAGTTAAGGGTTCAGACTTAGCAAACCTGCTGTTGACCATCATCACCAAGTAAAACTCATCTTTCGAGTTGCTTATGTCTTATGTGCTCATCCTAGACGCATCAAACAATACAAAGAGTATTATTATTGCTGCCGTTTTACCTCCTCTTGCAACTTTCTCCTGATCAATTTTTAATTCAGTTGGAACATTTCTTGGAATGACTGAATCTTCATGCTTTTGGACTCTCCCTGCCCTATGACACCCAAGACCCAGCTACCTAGCAGGTACTAATTTTGAAAGCATGGGGTGGGACCGGGAGATGGCTCAGTAGGTAATCAGTAGCCAAGCAAGCCTAATAACCTGCATTTGATACCTGAGCCTCAGATGAACAGTCCGATGGGGCGGACCAGCTCATCCTGAGGGAGCTGTACAGCAGCAGTGTCAACAAAAGAGACCCTGCCCATCCCACCAAGGTGGACGGTGAGAACTGACTCTTGAAAGCTGTTCTCTGACCTCATCATGTAGGCATCCTGGAATGCTGGAACCTACACAAACACACACACACACACACACACACACACACACACACACACACACACACACTCAGAGAGAGAGAGAGAGAGAGAGAGAGAGCCAGAGGCAGCCAATCACTGAGTAAAATTATAGAAGATAACTACAATAATTTTGTAGAGTGGGGTGTGGTGGAGATGAGACCCAGAACCTGTGCATGACAGATAAATTCTCCACCATTCATCTGCAGCTCCAGCCTGCCTCTCCCATTTCTAATAAACAAAACCCAGGACAGGTATTCTCCCTCTCTGTCAGCTTGTTTCAACTCTGCTTCATAGTCTCCAGCCCCAAGCTGGAGTCCGTTGCATAGGTTGGAAATGCTTTGGAGAGGAAGCTGTGTGTGTTTGAAGCAGAGCATCTCTCTTCTCAAGAGAGAGCTTATCATCTTGCTATTGCAACTGCACACTATCACTCGGCCTGCCTTTCTGTTTTCTTTTTGCTCTTGTTTGGTTTGGAGATAGGGTCTTGTTGAGTCCAGGCTGGCTTTTAACTTTTTAGGTAGCCAAGGATGATTTTGAACTCTTGTTTCTTTCTTCCACCTTCCAAGTGCCCTTGTTAAACATGAGTACCATCATGGCCGTGTATGTGTGTGTGTGCATGCATGTGCATGTGTATGTGTGCATGTGAATGTGTGTGTGTGTGTGTGTGTGTGTGTGTGTGTGTGTGTGTTTTGCTGGTATCAAATCCAGGTTTCATACACACTAGACAAGCAAGCACACTTCCAGCTGAGATACATTCCCAGTTCTTCGATTTGCTTATTTTAAAGATCTACAACCCTCCATGTGTCTCTTGATGCAGCAAGTGATCGATTTGGGAAAATAGCCTCTTGCACTAAGGAGTCTTAAGGTTTCCAAATTGTCACTCTAGCTAAAACCACCTCCAACTGCTTTCTTTTTCTCAAAGTAATATCCTTGTATTCTAGCCAGACTCAAGCCCCATCTTAAACTCAGAATTGAAAGTGGAAGCAGGCCAATGGCCACCCACTCAGCTTAGATGGGTCCTCTTAGGTTGCTTTCAGTAGTTCTCTTTGTTTCTGGGGCTTTCTATCCAGGCAGACCATATGATCTTAGCAATTTGTTTCCTTTCAAAGTCTTTGCAACACTGTTGTGTTGCTTCTTACTCCACATTAGCTGGCACTGCTGTACAATGAAATCATATGCTTGAATTATAGGGTCTATGTTTATAGCTGGAGCTCATACAAATGGTAGTGGGGTGCTGGGGGCTGGTACTCTGTTGGTAGAGTGTTTGCTTAATGTGTACAAAGCCCTGGCTTCTATCCCCAGCACCACACAAACAGGGCACATACATATCCATCACACAGAATGTTCTTTTTTTTGTTTTTTAATGTCTGTACGTTTGAGTGGAGGTGCAGCATGTGTGGGGAGGTCAGGGGACAATCTCGAATGTCAGTCCTCAAGTGATTTCCACCTTTCTGTCTGAAGCAGGATCTCTTACTGGCTTGGAAATTATTCACACAGGCCAAGAAAGTTGGCCTTTCAGCGTCCAGGGATCTCTCTCTTCTTTTAAGGTAGTTGGCATTACAAGTAGGTAGATCCTGAGAATCTCAGGAACTCTTGGCCTACAAAGCAAGTCCTTTACTCAAGGGGCCATTTAATCCAATGCTGGGGAGCATAATCTTTTATAGGTGTTTGTGCCTTGGGCGCTAGATAATTTTTGTTGGGCCATGAGATGTGCCCTTTTCATTATTTGTGATGAGAGCATTGAAAGGAAGTAGCGAATGACTGAAAGATTATGTTACATTGTGATTAGCTCGAGACATTAGTTAACGGGCTGATGAAGTCTGAGAAGGAAGTTCTTGTTGGATGAGTGTATACCTTTTTTCTCTTTTTGTTGTTGTTCTTATTCTTTGGAATGAAAAGTTATTACCTTATGGAGTAATCATGGAGTCAACATGGGATTATAGGGTACAGGGCATATTACATACATAGGTTATCCTAATGAAAAACCTTCCCAAGTCTCAGAGCATATTGAACCATAGGGCTAAAATTCCACTGTATAAATCATCATGGTGCATGTACAATTGTTTATGTCTTAACATTCTGTTATTCTTGGAAAGAATGACCCTGATCCACTTACTGCATTCATCAAAAAGAGTGAGCCTACGTTGTACTGCTGAGTCCTACCTTATCACTTTGTAAAGACCTAGGGTTTTATTAGTGTTCGATACTATCTTTGTGTCGCTGCTTCTGCCAGGTAGGAATAGCGTTATTGACTTCAGATCACCCACCCCTGGCATTCGGTAGGTACCATGCTGTAAGCTGACTGTCTTTGTAGATGCTGGAGTTGAGTCCCATGGTTGATTTAGTGCATTTCTCTGGTTTCTTTGCGCACGGAGAAACAGGTGGGGGAGAAATGGTGTCTCATTTGAGCAGCCAAACTTAGGATTTGAGCGTTGGTCTTCTGGCCACACTGTATTTCTGTGGTTCCTGACTTTCAGTGCTTTGATTTGGACTCACAATTGCTTTCCAATACGAGGTTTTCGTGATACAATTATTAAGATGTTTAGCGATGGAAAGTCTTAAGCATGTTCATATTAAAAAAACCATCATCTTCTTAGAGGATGCTCTTTGTATAGATTCCCGGGTCAGACAAGTCCTTCAGAGGTTTCTTTCCAATAGGCAAGTGACATTCTCTATGTTTTATTGTTTTATATTGTTTGGCTAAATTCTTTTTAAAATTTTTTTCATTGGATATTTTCTTTATCTACATTTCAAATATTATCCCCCTTCCTGATTTCCCCTCTGGAAACCCCCTCTCCCATCCCTCCAACCCCTGCCTCCATGAGGATGCTCCCCCACCCACTATCTCCTGCCTCCCCACCCTGGCATTGCCCTACACTGGGGCATGGAGTCTTCACAGCACCAAGGACCTCTCCTCCCATTGATGCCCAACAAGGCCATCCTCTGCTACATGTGTGGCCCGGGCCATGGGTCGCTGCATGTGTACTCTTTGGTTGGTGGTTTAGTCCCTGGGAACTCCAGTGTCTGGTTGGTTGATATTGTTGTTCTTCCTATGGGGTTGCAACCCGCCTCAGCTACCTCAGTCCTTTCTTGACCCATGAATGTATAATATATCAGATGGCTAGGAAAATGGCAGGGGGAGGGTCAGCCTTATGACATTTTCTGTTAGAATATCCTTAAATCATATCAAATTCTTACCCCGCCAAGCGCCATATGGCTCTTGCTCTCTGTGGCTGCTTTTTCAGGTGAGGCACTCTGGAAGTTCCCGAGTTGAACAGACATCGCCCCGTTTACAGTCATTTGTTAATTTAGTAGAAATGAACGATTCTTTTCTATTTTTTTTTCTTTCCTTTCTGTGTCTGCTCTATTTACCTTCACATAGACTCCTCTTACAGAAACATGCTGAAGGGGAGAGTTGGCCCAAACTGTTAGGATGAATTACTTGCTTGATGAATGTAATCTATTTTCTTTTCCTTGACCTCCCCCATCTCCAGCCAGCAACAACTGGACTTTGTGACTCCTTGTCACCTTGGTGCAGTGGATCTCCAACCTTTTCTCCCAGGGGTTTTCTAGTCCCTTTTCAGGTGGAAGGGATGTGGGTGGCTGGAGCTGAGAGATGAAAGGTAGGATTGTTTATCTGTCATCCTGCACTCTTGCCACCTGGCGACGGTGTTTCTGCTGAGTGGAGACACATAATGGCCATCTCAGGCCAACATGGTCCTTTATTTCCTGGGGGTCAGGCTGGAGGAGAACCGGGGGGCCAGAAGATCTGTTGAAATGTGACCCCGCGTGGAGGAGTGTGAACCCTGCGCATAGGGAAAGGAAATGACTTCAAGGGAAAGCTCAAAGCGCTGAGATCAATAGCCGAGAGTCAATGCTCATTTTCAGAAACAGTATAATTTAAATGCCCTTGGGGATGCACGTGGAGGCCCACGACTTTGTAATTTTGACTTAATCTGGTTTCCCGATGTCAGTGCGTGAGATTGATGGAATCGTGTTGCAGAAAATCTTATATAAGGATAAAACAGTAAGTACCTTATTTAAAGAATGCTGTTCTTTGCAGCGTTTCTCACCTACCTAAGGCTCACCCACCATTAAATTACTTTTGGTGCTACATCATAACTGTAATTTTGCTATAGTTATGAATCATAATGTAAATACTTTTTTTTTTTTGGAGATGAGGTTTGCTAAGGGGCCACGACCCATAGGGTGAGAAGCACTGGTTTACAGCCCCTTAATAAATGAGATGAGTAGACTTTCTGAGTGCCCCACTTAGGTCTTCCCATGGGTTAGTGACTCTTCTCCATGTTTAACTTGCTATAAATCTTTAGGGACCCCTCTGGGAGAAGTTTATGGATGCTATAAACAGTGTCCTCCGTACACGAGAGCAACTTCAGACAGCGATCACATATTGTGTGTCTGCCAAAGCTATGAGACAAGGAGTTTGAATGCTTTCACCACAAAGAAGCATATTTGTAGACACTTCGACACACTTAAAAGGCTCACCAGGCTCACCGCGTATACGGGAAACACCACACAAACACCTCCCCCATAAATATGCATGTTTTATTTTTTTACATCTCATTAAAAATTTTAAATTAAAAAAAATAGACCAATGTCATCTCTCCAAATGCCTCTAGGGGTGAATAAAGAGGAAGACATTTCTTATCGAATAGCAGAAATCAAATCAAAGTCCAAAGTGAAGAGAGATAAAATTTCAATGAGGAAAAATTACTGTTGCCACATGCGGAGGATACTTACTGGCTGTTCCGAGCACTCATGGGGTGTGTTGTCACGGCTTGTCCTTCTCACTATCTGTCTTCATAGTAAGTCTCCTTTGCATCTCCAGCTAAGTGTCTTTTCTGAGTGCTGGGCTAGAACTCAGGGTCTTGAGCGTGCTGGGCGAGCACTCTAGCAGTGACCAATGTTGAGGCCTGCGTAAATCCCAAACCTTCAACAGGTCACACTGGAGACTGCCTGGCATGTGGTGGGGGCTGGGCCAGCAGATCAGGCAGGGAGTTATCAGTGAAGAAACTGGCATTTCTCTGTATTCTCATTAATCTTTCTTTCTTTTTTAAAAGCAAGTGCGTGTGTGTGTGTGTGTGTGTGTGTGTGTGTGTGTGTGTGTGTGTGTGTGTGTGTGTGTAAGTTAGAGGACAACTTGAACTCGGGTAGTCAGGCTCGGTGACAAATGCTTCTGCCTCCTGAGCCTCACTGCCTCCTCTCCCCTCTTTTCATCTTGAACCCAAGCTGGCAGCGGAGTAGGTTTTTAATCCACCTGCAGTCAAGATGCAAACAGGTTGATCACTGGGAGTTTGAGGCTAGTCTGTTCTACATATTGAGTTCCAGGGCATCTACAGCTTTACAGTGAGCTCTCATTTCAAAACAAACAAACAGACAGACAGACAAACAACAAACAAGCACTCAAGTGACCCAAGAAGAACAGAACAGCCCGTCCTGGGCATCAGTACCTTAGCTTCTTCAGAATAGTCTTTGGGCATCCAGGGTTTCTGCCGCAGGGCCCAGTTTCCAGTGCCCAGGTCAGGGGGTGAGTTTGTCTAACCCAGAGCAAGATGAATGCAGAGATACAGGAATTGGTGACCGTTAGGGGACATTCAGGTGCCATGTTAGCTTGCCTGGTATCTCTGCCAGGGGACGCCAACGTTCACCTTCGGGCCGTAGCTTTCTCCAAAGTAAAGTGACTGCTGTAGATGAGAACCAATGGGTAGGGATGCAGTGGATTAGTTTCTTTTGCTGTCTCTATGGTAAGCCAATTTTATAGAAGCAATTGAAAGGTTTATTGAGGTCATTCCCAGTGACAGACAGTCCAGCATGTCACAGACATCAAGGCGGCCACAGCTTGACGAGTGTCACATGACCTCCATAGTCAGAAGAGAGAAACGGAGGCAGGCATGTAGTGGTGCCCACCTTGCTCTCTCTACTTTCACAGGACCAGCGGACCCCATTCAGGGAATGGATGCACCCATAATTAAGATGGCTTTCCCCACAACAACTAACGTAATCAAAATACTAATCTCCCAGGCTTACTCTGAGACTCATTTCCCAGGTGATTCTTGATGCCATCACCTGACAGTTAATACTAGTCACCATGACCCCTAAGCTTCTTGTAGTGCCATAGAATGTGAGATAACTCTTCGCACATACCCAGTGCACTTAAACAATGGGATATGTGTGTGTGTATGCGTATGCATATGTATATGTATATCATGCATGCATGATAGATATACTCATACACATGCACACCGACAAATAATCATTTTTTTAAGCTCCTCTACTTTAGACACAAATATTCCAAGTCCAAATATCAAAATCCATTCCAAATCCTAGTCATGGGTGTCTGGATATTTGAACGTACCTGTGGTCCCATCATGACGGGATCAAATTCAGGTTGTCAGTCTTGAAGGCAATTGACTTTACCCAATGAGCCATTTTGCTGGCCCTAAGGAACTATTTTATATAGTTTCCACATGTTAGAAAGGGTACATAGGAATGGAGCCATCTGCAAAGGTGTAGTGACTGGAAGTTTACAAAGAATAAGGAATAGAAAGGTAGGCATTGCAGAGCAACCTATAATCCCAGCACCTGACAGGTAGAGCCAGAGGATCAGAAGTTCAAGGTCACCCTTGCCTTCACAGGTAGCTTGAGAATTGCCTGGGTGCCAAGACACCCCATCTATAGGAGAAAAACGTTGGTGCTTATGCTGGAGAAGGATTTGACGACTTTCCTGTGGGATATTTATGCCCTTACTGACTTTAAGGCCTTTTCAGTTGTAAACTATCAACACGGGGGAATCTGAAACACCATCTACCAGAGCAAATTCCACAGAAATTTCAGGAATTAAGTTCTGAATGTGTTTGGGTAAATGTAGGGTGGGGCGGGAGTGGACACGAGAAGCATTTACTGGAAAAATGGGATAATTAGGCAAAATTATTTATAGTCTGAAAAAAAATGTAATATTCTAGTAATAACATTGTGTCTTTTATGGTTTGAATCGTACATCTTCACATTTTCAGTGTAAGTGACCTGTGTTCTGAGGAGGAACTTTTGGAAACAGTAGCCTGGGAACGTGCTGTGTAGATCAGGCTGGTCTCAAATTTAGGGCAATTTTCTTACATCAACCTTCCCAGTGCTGGGAGTAGAGATACGCATCACTGCACTGCCCCTGAGATGTCCCTTTCATAGGGCAGCAAGTTAGCCATATTGAAGAATGTTCTATTGTGAAGCTGTACCACAGCAACGAGGACTGTAGGATTTCTCTGTTTTAAGGCTTTTCTCAGCCAGCTAAAGGCTTTTGCCATCAAACCTGGCCCTGTGAACTCTGTTCCAGACCCTCCTGGTAGAACAAGAGAACTGACTCACACAGACTGTCCTCTAACTTCCACACATGTGCTATGGTATGTGGGCACCCTCTGCTAACACTCTCTGTCTGAAAGCTCAACTATGTTTCTCATTCTAGAGCAGTGTTTAGGAAAAAACCTTAAGAGACCCTGCCCCTGAAGCAAATGGAAACTTGAGACATGGTTCATGGAAACAAAGTGTGTGTGTGTGTGTGTGTGTGTGTGTGTGTGTGCGTGTTTATTTGCATTATTCTTACACTAGAACTTGAACCATGGAAACAAAGTGTGTGTGTGTGTATGTGTGCGTGCACACGCGTGTGTGTGCTTCTGTGAACCATGGAAAACAAGTGTGTGTGTATATATGTGTGTGTACTTGCATGCTTACACTAGAATTTGAACCATGGGACCAAAGTGTGTGTGTATGTGTATGTATATGTGTGTGTGTAAGTGTGTGCGTGTGTGTACTTGCATGCTTACTTTAGAATTTGAACCATGGGAACAAAGTGTGTGTGTGTGTGTATGTGTGTGTATATGTGTGTGTGTGTGTATGTGTATGTGGTGTATGTGTATGTGGTGTATGTGTATGTGTATGTGTATGTGTGTGTAAGTGTGTGTGAGTGTAAGTGTGTGTGAGTGTTTGTGTGTATGTGTGTGTGTAAGTGTGTGTGTGTTTGTGTATGTGTTTGTATGCTTACACTAGAATTGGAATACGGGGGTTTCTGTATGTGCTCCTCATGGAGACCTTCTCCATCTGAGAAATATAGTCCTCAATTTTACTTATTATGCAATTTTTCCATGGAACACGTTTCAAGTTTCCATTTGACTGGGGGAGGGCATCTCTTCAGGACTTTTGCTGGACATCGATTAGGGAATGGAAGACACAATCAAGCATTTAGATAGGGAGTTAAGAATCACGAAAAGCAAAATGAACAATCATGTCAAACCAATTATGCAACCATGGGGAGTAATATTTTGAAGTTCTGTTCTTCCTTTTTACTGCAGGCTGCGGCCAAGAACTCAGCATTAGCATTTCCATGCAATCGGTGGGTGGTGTTGCTTATCTTCCTAGTTATGTAACCCTCATTACTCATTAGGATGTGGTGTTCTGGCTGTGAAGCCTCAAACATTTCTCAGGCCGCATAATGATATGTGCTTTCTCGGTCCGATCACGGTCAAGTTTACTAAAAAGATTCGTGTCCACCTCTTTAAACAGGCTGCTCTCTCTGCGTTGTACTAAGCATTGCTTTCTCTTCTGTTTTGGTAGGTTCAATAGCAAAGAACCTGATGGTTTGGAAAATGTAGGTTAGCATACCACCGAGGAAAGTCCCTTGCTGAAGCACGGTAGACAGAAAGCAGGAAGTCAGCGGTGGCCGGCACAGATTGCCGCTGAGAATTTTCATTGCTGGCCCAGCACTGCTGCACATGATTGGTGGCTGAACAGTAAGAAGGGATGGAACTGTTGATCTTTTCCTTGGGTTTCCAGATCAGTGTAATTTTTATTAAAGCACCACTTGCTGCTCATTGCACTGTCCTGATGAGTCGGTCCATGGCACATGCGTGTGTGTGGTGTGTGCAACTCGGCATGAGTGTGTAGGTTGATCCTCCGGTGTGTCAACCTCGTTTTACTTTTTAATTTTTTCTATTTTTCTAGGCAGGGTTTCTCACTGGTCTGGGTCTCGCCACATAGTCTAGGCTGGCTGGCTAGTGAGCCCCTGGAATTCCCTCTCTTATGTCATCTCCTCAGTGCTGAGGCTACAAGGGTTGGTCATTACACTTTATTTTTATGGCCTTTATGGGAGGGAGTCTTCCAACAACTTGAGTGGCGTGTGTGTGTGGGGGGGGATGTTCCTAAATCTGTTGCCTGCCCCTGGATCCCATTCTTCTAATTGGGCTGCCTTTTGGGAAAGGATGTGCCTAGCCCTGTAGAGACTTGATGTGTCAGGGTTGGGGGATACCCTGTGGGGGTGGGGGCTCCACCTTCTCAAAGGAGAAGGGAAGGGGGATGGAGTGTGAGGGGGGAACCAGGAGGACGAGGGGGGAAGGGTGAGGAGGGGGGAAGGGTGAGGAGGGGGGAAGGGTGAGGAGGGGGGAAGGGGGAGGAGGGGGGAAGGAGGAGGAGGGGGGAAGGAGGAGGAGGGGGAAGGAGGAGGAGGAAGAGGAGGAGGGGGCATCAATTGTGATGTAAAGTGAATAAATAAATAAATTAATGGGGAGCACAAAACAAAACAAAACAAAACATGCATTCTGGAAGGCAAGCATTTTACTCTCCCAAGTCCAGTAATACAGATTTGTATTACCCCTGTGCAGGTCTATAGGCATGGTTGAAGTGATGCCTAGACTGGGTTCTGGATGGATGGATGGATGGATGGATGGATGGATGGATGGATGGATGAATTATACAAACTGTTTTATAATGGGAACTTGTAGATGTGAAGTCCAGCTCTGTGAGTGACCAGCTGCCCGACCACATCTGCCCATTACCTTTATTAACACCGTGAGAAAAATACCTGGCGGAAAGGATTTAAGGACAGAGGGGTTTCTTCTGCTCACAGGTTAGGATCGTGGAGGAGCAGTTATGTTGAAACGACTCTGTAGTATCCTGACCATGCGACAGAGGAGTTTCTCACACATTAGCTAGAACAGTCATCAGAGAACAGGACTATAGCTGGAGGTGGAACCCAACGGTCAGAGACCTAAATCTGCCAGCTGGGCCACGTGTCCTAAAGGTTCCACAAACTTCCCTAGCAGCACCATTAGCTCACGTTCAGAGCATGACCTTACGAGGGACATTGCAGATGGAAACCTCAACACCGCAGAAGCTCAGCGTTCAGCTGTGGTTTCCTGATGGACTTAGATCCGGGCTCCTCGCCGTTAGTGTGCTCTGATCTACAGTCCAGTAAAGGCTTACAGTAGTCCACAGTTCAGGGTCTACACTGCTCATAACCTTCCGTCCCTGGATTTGTCAGAATTTCCATCATCTTGGGGCTGAGACTAGGCAACTTGCTGCTGCAAAGAGACACACTGCTAACCCCGGCTCTTACCCTCTTAGCTGCTTACCTCACCCATCACTCCTTCAGCTGTCAAATGACCTCAGACCAGGGGCGGGGGAAGCCATGTAGCGTGTGCCTTTAACCCCCTTGCACTGGGAGACAGAAGCAGGCCGATCCCTGTGAGTTTGATGCCAGTGTGATCTGTGTTTCTAGTTTCAGCCAAGTCAGGGCTACGCGCTGAGACCTTGTCGCAGCAGACAAACAGATAGACCAAATTCAGAGAGTAAAAATATGAATGGATGAGGATGTAGCTCAGTTGATCTGGCTGCTAGGATCTGATTCCCAGAACTGCCCCAAATAAACAAATGTATAAAATATATCATGGAATAAGAGTAACATTATTTCCAAGCTCTTATTTAATTCGCACAATTATGTTGTCACCATCATTAGTCACACCATAAGGTTAAGGAGGTCTGCCCTTTGTGTAAAGTCACCCAAAAGTTTCATAGCTGGAACCACGTCTCCCCCCTCTCCCCCCAACTCTAAGAGTGGTGAAGAGTCTTGGACTGGGCTACTTCTAATTTTCTTTTCTCTGTAATTCTGTGCCTGTGTCGCCACTGGCATCTCTCTCTAGTGTGTCTTAGGCCTTGTATTCCAGGCCCACTAATTTTACAGCCACACTGGAATCATCATTTTCTGGAAGGGCAAATGTGTAGACACTAGTTTGTTAGGACTGAATGTGAGTCAGATGTCACAATTTATGGTTTCCTCCAAAGTTGAGGAGCACAGTGTTGCCATTTACTCTATATCTTGAATGTTTTATAGAGTCAATTCTGTCATCACGATCACTAGCCATTGTCATCATCATCATCATTGATGAACTCTCTCAAGCAATATGTAGACTAGGCTAGCCCTGAACTCACAATCCTCCTGATGTAGCTTCTATCCCACAACTCTGGGTTAGCTTTTTCATTAATTAATATTTTACAAGTGATGAAACAGAGGCAAAGAGCTACTATACAATTACAAAATAAAACCATGGGCATGGTGGTGTACAGTTGCAATCCCAGCACTCCAGGAGGCAGAGGCAGGAGGACTGCTGCAAGTTTGAGGCTAGTCTGTTCTATAATAGAGAACTCCAAGCTAGTCAGGGCTACATAGTAAGATCTTGTCACAAATGAACACACGCCCAGGCCTATCCACAAACTGAGTGCTAGCTTCTTTCAGTACTAAACATTTATTAAAAATTAATTAAATGAATGAATGACAGTATGACTGGTATCTGCTTGGTTCTTATGCTTGCAAAATTCATGGTATCAGATGGCTTCTGTGCAAACCAGCTATGTCTGTGGAGCTCTCTATATCACAAAGCCCAGATGTTACCAGAGAATTCAGAGTTAACAACGAGGCAAGGGGAATCCCACGTACTTTGGCAATGATTGGCAGGTGGAAACTCTTGATCTGATTATTTCTGCACGGGAATCTGAATCGAGGGGTGATGATGTTGCCAATGTAGAAGGCACGAACCATGGTGAAGCTAGTGGAGTTTAGACAAAGAAACCAGGGATACTACTGAAGTTTACAAAGAGATATCAGCAGCCCAGGGGATAAACTAACTCATTGCCTCTCAAAGATACTGTGCTCTGGGGTTGGGGATTTAGCTCAGTGGTAGAGCGCTTGCCTAGCAAGCGCAAGGCCCTGGGTTTGGTCCCCAGCTCCGAAAAAAAGAAAGAAAAAAAAGATACTGTGCTCTGCCATTAGGCGATAGTGAAACCTAATGCTTTATGTGTTCTCTAGAGAATTTCCTCCACACGATCAGACCTAATTATCTCCTTTTAAAACAACCAAACTCAGAGTCATTTAAGCTGGGGTTCTTACATAAGAAGGAAACCAATGCCCTTTAAAGGAATTGAGGCTTGAACACCATTTGTTAATGAAAACTGTCCTTAGGCAATGGTTGAGAGTTCAGTTAGCAGATCTTTCTGGATATTAACTTGGCATGACTTTTATACATGATCATGTTTGATGGGGCTCCATGCAAAGTCTATTTCGAGCTTGTTCAATTCTAATAATAATGTGCTTCATTTTACATGCATCTCTCAACTTGGGACGTATTTCCCATGGCTGTTTATTAATATAAAGAAATGTGTATGCAGTGAAGTCTTTTTCTCCAGTGTTCTGTACTTTATGAGAACTTTATGAGTAGTTATTACATAATACATTAAATCCCTATATATATGGGGATATATAAATGTATATTCACACACACACACACACACATATATATATGTATATATATATTCCTATATTTTCCATTCACAGGGTCACACTGGGGCCAAGAAGAATTCTCCCATCATCCCATGAAAATCCTAAAGAAGATGGAGAAATAAGTGTCTTCACTCATAAAGTAGAGAACACTAGAGGAAAAGACTTCACTGCATACACATTTCTTTACATTCATAAATATTCCCATATACACACTCACACAAACATGTACACACATATACACACACATTTTTCCCTTTTCTCCATCTTTATTAAATTGGTTATTTCTTATTTACATTTCAATTGTTATTACCTTTCCCAGTTTCCAAGCAAACATCCCCCTAACCCCTCCCCCTCCCCTTCTATATGGGCGTTCCCCTCCCCATCCTCCTCCCCTTACCTCCCTTCCCCCAACAATCCTGTTCACTGGGGGTTCAGTCTTGGCAGGACCAAGGGCTTCTCCTTCCACTGGTGCCCTTACTAGGCTATTCATTGCTACCTATGCAGTTGGAGGCCAGGGTCAGTCCATGTATAGTCTTTGGGTAGTGGCTTAGTCCCTGGAAGCTCTGGTTGCTTGGCATTGTTGTTCATATGGGGTCTCGAGCCCCTTCAAGCTCTTTCAGTCCTTTCTCTGATTCCTTCACACACACACATTTTTAACCCATTCCCCCCCACATTTTTAACCCATTTTACACACACACACACACACACACACACACACACACACACACATGCACACACACACATTTAACCCATTCTGCTCCTAAGATTAGGAATGCCGGGGTTGGGGATTTAGCTCAGTGGTAGAGCGCTTGCCTAGGAAGCGCAAGGCCCTGGGTTCAGTCCCCAGCTCCGAAAAAAAGAACAAAAAAAGATTAGGAATGCCTAGAGCAACAGGGACATCAGACTGACTAGTGTGTTCTCCCAGGAAGAAGGAAAATGGTGTTTCTTTCGATCATCATTCATTTGGTTCATCATGGCCATTGCCAAGAAATCTCAGGTTAGGGATGTAGCTCAGTTGGTTGCCCAGCAAGAGAACCAGTCTTGGATTGACAGCACTGCTGAAGCCAGGAGTCCTGCTCTACACATGCAATCCCTCATTCTGAGAAGGCAGAAGAAATCAGGGTGATCCTTGGGTAAATACAAAGTTAAAGACCAGCTTGAGGTACATGGGAACTTGTCACTAAAATCAAACCAAAATAAAACATGTACTAAATGTGAGATAGTAAATTAAACAGCAGTAACATCTACAACAGAACAGTCTAACACATAGTAACTAAATTCGTATCACTCATAGGGCCCAACACAAAAGTTGACTTCCTGATGCTGCGCTAAAACACTATGACCAAGGCAACTTCTAGAAGAAAGTGTTCTATTAAGGCATATGGTTCGAGGGAGTTAAGTCCGTGGTGGCAGAGCAGTGGTGTCAGGTTGCAGGAGGGTGGAGCAGTGCCTGAGAGCTGACATCTCAAACCACAAACAGGAAACTAAGAGAACATCCACTCAAAACGCCTCTTGTCTTTTGAAACCCCAAAGGTCATCTTCAGTGACAAACTACCTTCAACACAGCCACATCTTTAAGTCTTTCCAAATAGTCACCTACTGGTAACCATGTGTTCAAACACAGGAGCCCATGGGGACCATTCTCATTCAAGCCACCACAGGTAGGATGGTGACCATCTGGGGTAAGGCAGCACAGATGAGATACTGTATTTGAAGCAGATAGAATTAGGTTGAG
Source organism: Rattus norvegicus (assembly GCF_021556685.1). Taxonomy (NCBI): domain Eukaryota; kingdom Metazoa; phylum Chordata; class Mammalia; order Rodentia; family Muridae; genus Rattus; species Rattus norvegicus. Next base: position 75,602,719 of record NC_141550.1, read on the forward strand.
AAGACCACGTATGGTACTAAATTAAGTCATTATTCAAAGTACCCTAAGATCAATGCAATATGTGCACTGTGGTTACTGAAGTAGAAGTCAGACCAGAGAGGCCAGAACAAAAGATCATATACATAGTTGGGATGTGTCCACTGGCATTGAAGGATGGACAGGTCATAGTCCCAAACCCCTGGTGTGTCCCTTGGCTACAGTCAGGGAGAGTTAGCGATGGAGATGAGGGGCGTGGCCAGAGGGTGGTATTTATTTAGTTTTATCCTTGCTTTCCTCTGGCCCTCTCATTCCCATCGCGTCACTTTGAGTTTTAAATTCCTCTGCCTCTTTTTGTCTCCAGGAGACATTGAAAGTACAAAGGAGAGGACAGTTTATTAAGTTGTTAAGTCGTTTGTCATAATATTTATTGTGGTGATGGAGAGCAGGCTAGATCTCAGAGATATGCACATCTTCGTATCAGCAGGGATTGAAGAGAAAATTAGTTTGGGGTTTTGTAATCTTGAAAATGGCAGCCAATAAACTAAGATCCATATATCATCTCCAGAATGGTTCATATCTGACTTATTTCACAATGCACTACACGCCCTCGATGTCAACCTGCTTGCCGCCCTCCATAATGAACGATGCACGTTTCACACAGGCCAACAGGCCTACTGGCAGTTCTTCTTCTGGTTTCAGACTGACCCTTCTGTACGGTGTTTGGAATGTGACCTTCACCGCCAGTAATTGGCTTTGGGACTTGATGCAAATCACTTTCTGTTTGCAGGGCTCACTCTTCTGGTATGGACCACGAAGCCACTGGGCTAACAGATTGTGAACGCCTTTTATCAGGGTAGCCATTTTCTCTAATAGAATTGTCTTGAGAATCATGATTTACCTACATAGAGGGATTGAAGAGTGTAGCTCAGTGGTATTCCACTTTGTTTAGCATACAACAGAACACAAATTTGATCCTCGGCATTGTGAAAATAGAAAAAAATATTTTTTGATGAAGACAGAGATAAAGCAGGGTTTTCAATAACTCCATGTCTTGTCAGCAAGACACTGCCTTGGTCACTAGAGTACCATGGAAGGCATTGGATTAAAGGGTCTTAAATGCCCCCATTAGAGATAATATCTATTCTTCACATTTAAAAAAAAAGTGTCACATTCTTATTTGTTTGTTTTATGCAAGTGTGGAGGACAAAGGAGAACCCAGTGAAGCTTGTTCACTCCTGCCATCTGGGGTCCTGGGGTTAAACTCAGTTCATCCGATTTGGCCACAGGCATCTTTACTGGCTAAACCACCTCACTAGTCCCAGTGTTTGTTATCTTCATTTTGTTCACGCAAAACAAAAAACCCAAAATTTCCATCTCTGCATGTCCTTGTCTTTCAGTTTTTTGACACAGGGGTTCCTGAGGCAGAAGCTAGCCTCAAGCCTCCTGTGCAGCTAAAGACGATCTCTAATGTCTAATCCTCCTGCATCTACCCCCTACGTGCCAGGACTGGTAAAATCGAATGGAATTAGGTTAGCCTCTCTTACATGTCATGGAAATGAAGTATTATGTAGCCAGTATATCTTTGGGAAAATTTGACACCACAAGGAGGAAACGGACTTCTTTAATCCAGGAGAATCTATCCCGCAAGGCTTCCTTGAAGAAATCCTGGGAGCTTGATTAGCTCAGGTACATCTGTTTGGTAGCACGGTCCGTGGTGGAAGGAAAACCCGCCGGAAGGGAGACTAGCATCTACAAGGTGCTTAGGTGAAGGAAAATTTGCACAGTGAGATAAAAGAAAGGGAAGATGACTGGAGGAGAGGACTCAGAGGTGAGCATGGTGCAGAAAGATGTGAGGCAGATCCCACAGGCTGTGGGCTTTGCTGTTTCTTGCCAGGAAGCTCTGGATATTTCTTTCCGGGGCAATAGGAAGGCATGGGAGAGTCGTTGAGCAGGCACAGAATGTGTCACTATGGAGTGTTGTTGAAGCAGGGAGTAGGCTGGGCAAGAGTAGGTATTTTTTGGAGCCTAGCAAATGAGAATAAAAGGATAAAGATACATTTAAAAGACTTGCAAGTGGGTCTCCATGAAGGCCTAGATAAGAGTGGGAGGGGAGAGGGACAAAGATGGATCTGACTTTGCTGACAGGAGGGGTAGTTTTGTTCTTCCTCGTCTTAGGAGGAAAATCTAGCAGATATTTTTTTTTTTTTTTTTTTTTTTTTTGGTGGTGGGGTGTGTGTGCCTTGGGTTCAGAATACAGGGATCTGCGTGAGATCTGAATTGGCCATGGATTTTTGGGAGTGCCCCAGTTAGTGACATTCATCAGGTACATGAGTTTCTAGCATGGGACCCATAGCCTAGGGAAAGAAGATACATGAGAAGTCTACGGTAGACAGAATCATTCTGAATTTATCATTCTGTGACTTGGACCATGGAATCAACTAGTAAGGGAGACTTGAAATTCGGAAGCACAGAGAATGGAGGCAGAGCCAAGGGTTGACACATGCAATACTTGGGTCAGGGAAGTTGAACGTTAGGCAATAGTCAATTCATGTTCTCAGGTGGCATTCACAATGGCACTTGGTTTATTTATTGATTAGTTAATCAAGGTTATTGAGAGGGACTCCTATTATGTAGCTGGCCTATAACTCCCTATGTAGATCAGGTTTCTTGGTACTGAGAGTGGTCCTCCGGCTCTGCTTCCTAAATGTTGGGAGTAGAGGCACATCTTTATTGTATAAGACACTAGCTGTGTCACAATGGCAGTACCTTCTTAAGTGTTGTTTATGTGAACAAAGTGGGAAGGGGAGTTGAACTGGACTATTTGAAAGCATGAGCAAGGAGAAAAACTAGGAAGGGGGGGCGTCAAGAAAGAAATGTTTTGGGATCTTGGGGGAGTGAGGCAGGAAGAAGCATAGTTTAGAAATAAATGTATATAGTAGTGTGTACTATATATGAAGCAACTGAGAAAGGAAAGGACCTGAAGAAGGAGGGCGGGGGGCTCAGAAGGGGAAGGATGAGGTATGGACATGTCTTGAAGAGGCAAGAGAGAACGTGACCCAAGCTCCAAACGATCAATGACTGATGGGCAAGTTTGGGCCCTCCTTAAGATAACTGAGTTATCAGATTCTTCACACTGATTAAGCCCTCAGGGACTAGTGTGTGCTACAGGAGGGTTTGGAAAGATGAGTGACGGCGCAAATACCTCTAAGCTCACAGGAGAGCTATCCCCACAGGTGATCTCGGGCTGCATAGGGCAAGACCTGTCCATGATAGGGATACCGGAGACGGTGCCATGGTGGAGAACCTAGTGTGCTCTGGTGCTTGCTTAATTTATTTAAACATATTTATCATTTATGTATGCACGTGTGTTTTTGCACATGAGGGCAAGTACCCAAGGAGGCCAGAGACTTTTTATCCTCTGGCATTGGAGTAACAGACAGTTGTGGGCTGATCAACACGGGTGCTAGGAACTGGGCCTGAGTCCTGTGTGAGGGCAGAACATGCGTGCTCTTCACCGATGAACTTTCTTTCCAGCCTATTGATACTCAGATCAGAGAGGCTTCCTGATGCCTAATTTCTAGACAGCCCGTCCCCATCACCTTCCTCTCCAAGACAAATTATTTAAACATTCATGGTTTCAGTTTCTTTATCTGGTCTACCTCAGAGGGGTATAGTGAAAAAAACCCAATCTAGCAAAATAACCAAATGACAATGGCAAAGGGTTATTAACAATTAGTGGTACATGGATGCTGAATTATGAGCGAGGGCTACATCTTCATTAGAGATAGAGTGAGTTTGGCGATTTACTAGTGTTCAACCATTTAGCAATAGCTTATTCTCAAAGGCTTTCTTGGGATAAAAAGAAGTCTAGTGAAAACCTGAGACTCAAAGCTACTCAGGCATTTAGGTCTTCATCAGCCCGCACAGTTAAAATGTGCCTTTTCCATAAAGGTAGTGATCTTCAGCCAGGACAAAGATCTCCCCAATTCAGTCATCAGTTCATCAAATACTATGTGTTAAACCTGATCATTCTTGACAAATCCCAATATTTCATAGGAATATCCATTGGTACTTTCACTTGAAGTTTATGTGTAGAAAATGGATCTTTCTTTTAGTATTTAATTAACTAGCCTCCTCCTCCTCCTCTTTCCCCTCCTCCTCCTCCTCCTCCTCCTCCTCCTCCTCCTCCTCCTCCTCCTCCTCCTCCTCCTCCTCCTCCTTTCAGTTTAGTTCTAAACTCAGGGCCTTGCACATATCACACAATCTCCCAACTACTAGGCCACACTCCCTGCCCGTCTTTCTTTGGAAACAGTGTCTATAGTTGAGGCTGACCCCTCAAAACACAGCATTTTAATCTCTCTGTTTCCACTTCCTGAGGCAAGCACTCCACCCACCAACTGAGCTACTCCCCAGCCCCTGCTCCTCGCCCCTCCCTTACTTCATCCTTCTCCTTTCCTCCCTCTCTTCCTCTTTTTCTTTGCTTCTTAAAGTTTTCTTTGTACAATTCAGAAGGAAAATGAGACCGTGAGTGTACCTATATACCCACTTATTTAGATTAAAGCCAATTAGTCTAGTTGAATGAATATTAGTGACTCAGTATTTGCAAACTCTAACGGCAGGTGTTTTCTGGTTGCCGATTTGTGTCTCTGTAGCCTTTAGATACGGTTGGCCTTCTATATCTGAACCTGTGGATTGAACCAACCAGTCTGGATTGAAAAAATGTTCTCTCTCCTGTTCTCTCTTTCTCTCATGCTTCCCCCGGCCTTCCTCTCTTTGATTTTTTTTTTAAAAATGTACTGGAACTCTTTATGTAGACCAGGCTGACCTCAAACTTAGGGATCTGCCTGCCTCTGCCTCTCAAGTGTTGGGGTTAAAGATCTGTGCTGCCATACCCCGTTGGACTGAAAATACCTTAAAAAACTGTCTGTATTCAGCATGTACAGACAGTCTGTTAGTTATTACAAGTAATCCAGAGTCTGTTTAAAGTATATTAGGGATGTGTAAGGCTGGCTGTATGTAAACAGTGTACCATGCAATTTTACACACAGGACTTGGGTATCCTGAGGTTGGGGAGAGGCATCAGATGGGACCAGTCCCAGATCTCCTCCTGCAGATTCTTCAATATAATTGTCTAATCTCAGCCCTCCTAGCAACTCTGCTAGATAGGCATTCATATCTCTATCATAAAGATAACTGCGGTATATGCCTGTGTCTACACACTCAACAAGGAATGGGTTTGCGCTATTAACTACACTTTGTCTGATCCCAGAACTCTCTCTGCTTCTATCCTGGGCTTCCTCTTAGAGAAGGTAAGAATCTGGACCACCTCCCCTCCAGAGCATCTAGCTGATGCAGGAATGCTCAGTATGTAAGGAAATGTCAATTCAGCACCCTGGTGCTTATCAAACTGTATATCACAGTTGTAAGGTCAAGGACAACTGGGGTCAGTTCAGGAATCCTAAACCAGTGAGTTCCTAGGTATTTATGAGTTTCTACCATATTGTGGTGATGCATTTAAAAAGCCCTTATCTTTTGTAGATAGATGCTGACCTGTTTATGGATAAAATATTTGATGTCTGACACCTTCAAAAAGGAGGTGGTGGCTGGAAATAGAAAGGTTAAATTCCACAGACTGGACCAGCCTTCTTCAGAGTGTATCTCACAAAGGTTCATATTGGTGTTTTCTCTTGCTTTTGCATACTTTTAAGCTTCTTCATAGGGCAAGGCCAAGGTTAGGTGAAAGCTTCAGTGGAACTAAATAAACAAATAAAAGTAAATAATAACTCGAAGGAGGAAATGCCAGTGCAGAAGGGACGATTGTAGGTTTTAGTTTTTAATGGTGATCTCATTTTCAGGAAACTGATTACAAAGCACAATTCTAACAGAATGACTTTGAGGGAAGGGGCTTTCGATGTTCTCCACTTTAATTTATTTTAAATAATTAATCTAACTTTTGTATTGTTTTATTTTGTGACAAGGTCTCATAGAACCTAGGCTGGTTTCAAACACTAGCAGCCAAGGATGACCGTGAACCCCTAACCTTTCTGCCTCCTCCCAAGAGCTGGGATTACAGATACATAGGCTTCCACACTTGAATCATTTTTTATTTTATTGTAACTATTACTATATTCTTCATTTCTAATGAATTAATTATTAATTAAATTTCCACTGTCCTTCTATATGGCCCAGGACCTTGTCCTCTTCCCACTTTATTCTTTCAAGTTCTGGGATGACAGGAGTGCATGTTCTTCACATTTATTAAATGTTCATCATCACATAAAGACCAACTCTCCTCAATTTTGTATGTATCAGAGTCAGTGATAGCTTTGGTCGGTGGGGTTCTCATCTGGAAAAAAGAGAATAGAAATTAGGCAATAGATGAAATTCTTTGCATTTCTGGCATTATGTAAATTTAAGTTGCCACCCAGCTGTCATCATTGATCTTTCTTTATTTCTTTTTTTTTTTTTTTTTTTTTTTTTTGTCTTTTAGTCCTTAGACCTCATGTTCATGGACAAGAACAGCACACATAGGAATCGTACCGAGCTGAAAGGGGCATTGCCATAAAAATCTGTGCCACTTTTAGGGCTCAGAGCACACGAGGATTTCTCTAGAAGACTCACTCTCACCTGGTTTGTTCCTAGCACTTTTTATCTAGCGCCTCAGGTTTGACACATAAATAACTGTTGGCCAAGAAGATGTTACTTTCTGGAAGATAGAATGAAATTGGAATGGTATTGTTATCATAGCTGGGTGCTTCGGGTGTGTGCTTGTAATCTCAACATTTAGGAGGTGGAGATAGTAAGTTTAGGAGTTCAAGACCAGCCTTGGCTGTATAGTGAGCTTGAGGCTAGCCTGGGCTATGGGAGACTCTACCTCAGCACTGCTTTCAAAACAACAACCAAATAACAAAACTAAAACTAAAACTAAAAGCCACTCCTCCCTCCCTCCCTCTCTCCCTTCCTTCTTTCCTTTCCTCCCTGCCTTCCTCCCTCCCTCAACCCTTTCTTCCTTCCTAACAGTCAACACACAGTGGATAGGATGCATTATCCTGATGAAGCTAACTCTCCACTGGACTTACTTATTCAGAACAGTCTTTTCCGTATGTCCCATTGAGTGGTGAGGTGACACACCTTTGATCCAGATACAAGTCAATTAAAGGCAGACCTGGTTTAAGGAAGACACAGGGTACGGGTTTGAGTAATCATGTTCTCAGGTGAACCCATCAGAGTCCAGACCCAACTATCATTTGATGTGATGTGACAAGCTGTACTTCACAAATGTACTTCAGTGCACGTATCAGCTGTGTCTCCACCCACACAGAAATTCCCAGGGCCCAGATATACTCATTTAAGAGAATTTTCATGAATGAAAAACATGTTGGGTACTGTGCTGTTGTTTAGGACACAAGAAATCTGTATCTGGGTAGAGTCAGTGTGGCTACTAAAGGAATTGACCTTTATATTATAATTTAATTTTCATGTGTAGTACTAAATTGGTATCTGAGTTATATATATAGAGTTTTATATATATATATATATATAATATAAACTATATATATGAAACTTTAACTTACTATTTTTTCCTATGCCTTTGCTATAATCCTGCCTTTCATATGCACTGTAAAATTGGTCAAAAGAAGATACTTTTCTCAATTCCTAGGGATTCAGGGTGTCCGAAGGCAGAAATTAAGCAATGTGTACAGATTTCAAATAATGCAATAAAAATGGCAGCTGTGTCCTATGGCAACCACACAGAGAGGTCTGAGCCGGTGCCGATAGTGCCCATCACAGCATCCCTGTCAAGGCACAGCTCGATCCCTGTTTACTACTCAATGCTTCCACCAGACTAGGAATGTTCCTCATGGAATATTAGCATATTTTAAGGGCATTTATGGCTCCAATAAAACAACCTGTGACCAAACTTCCAAGCAACACCAGGATGAATTCAACCTGGAAGACTGAGCAAAAGGCAACTCGGGAGCCCAAACCCTGTCACAGCTGCTCGCATCAGCTGACACCATCAGGACCTTACCTTGGTGCACGTCTCTGTAATCTGCATTCACGATTGCACAGACATCTGCATGGAGATTTAAGTGCCTACAACCATCACAAGACCTAAATTATTTTCTGATCTTAATGCCTTGCATTCTTTCAATGCCTCTTTCCGGTAAAGGAGAACCTTCCCAGGTTCCTTCCCCATTTTAAGTGCTTAATTGTCTCCCCCTGGGGCTTCATTGACCTTAAAATGCCTTCAGCAATTCAGTTCTCTCAACTTCTGTGGTATTCTAGTGAGTATAAACCAAAACAAAAAAAAAATGTGGCAATGGTTTATGGTTACCAAATTGGCTAAGTTGAAAGAAATATTATTAGCAATTACGTGGGAAATTAGGGCTTTCTTTTGGTGCTGATAGGAACGGTTTCCAAAGCCTTGAACTCCCAAGTCTGAGAGGAGTTCATAGCACAGATTTATCAACTCTGCTGCTGAGAATTTATCAACAGGAGACTGAAATGGTAAAAGGATAAATATAAAATATGTACTTTCAATTTTGGGGTATAACCTCGATCTCTAACAAAATGCTGGCACATGAAGGTAGACAATACAACACACGGTAAGGACATGTGGATAAAAGCACTGAGAAATGCATTTCTCCATGCACACTCCTTCAAGATTATTTTTATGGCATTTGTTTGCACGTGTGCATGTCACCGTGTGCACGCGCAGGCTTGTGGATGTGTGCTTGGTGGCTCACACGCAGAATCCAAGGGCAACTTGCTAAGTAAGTTCTATCTTTCCATTCTATGGATCCTGGCGATCAGACTTAGGAAGTCATGCTTGGTGGCAAACACCTTTGTCTGCTGAGCCATCTCACCAGCTCAACAGTGTATAATGTGTCCAAGAAGGCTGGGATGTATACTTCGTGAATGACACTAGAATGACACCGTATTAACAACAATGTGTCTTAGAGTTGTGATTGTCCTTTATGAGTTATCTTTATGTTAGCACACAGCTAAGATGCTAAAATCACAGGAGGAACATTGCCGATAGAAAACATTAGTAGTAAAGGGTAACCGGCATGTTGTTGCTCTTAAGTTGACACCATTAGGAATGTCTTTGCTGCTTTGTTCATTGTTTTTCAGGTAGATTACATTTTACCTGTGGCCGAAAAAGATGGCTCTCTGAATGACAGAGTGCCAGTACTAGCAGATTGGAGAAATTGGTCGGGGTGTATTTTTAAATAGAAAAGTGAGAGGTTCCTCAGGCTCTGTTCAGAGAGTGTTGCAGCTTTTATGATGGTTCTTAATGTATGACGATAATGTTGCTTCAGAAATGTAGAGAAAATGTGGATGCTTCACTCCTTCTTTAAAAGGGGAACAAGAATACCCTTGGCAGGGAATAGAGAGGCAAAGATTAAAACAGAGACTGAAGGAACACCCATTCAGAGCCTGCCCCACATGTGGCCCATACATATACAGCCACCCAATTAGACAAGATGGATGAAGCAAAGAAGTGCAGGCCGACAGGAGCCGGATGTAGATCGCTCCTGAGAGACACAGCCAGAATACAGCAAATACAGAGGCGAATGCCAGCAGCAAACCACTGAACTGAGAACGGGACCCCCGTTGAAGGAATCAGAGAAAGGACTAAAAGAGCTTGAAGGGGCTCGAGACCCCATATGAACAACAATGCCAAGCAACCAGAGCTTCCAGGGACTAAGCCACTACCTAAAGACTATACATGGACTGACCCTGGACTCTGACCTCATAGGTAGCAATGAATATCCTAGTAAGAGCACCAGTGGAAGGGGAAGCCCTGGGTCCTGCTAAGACTGAACTCCCAGTGAATGTGATTGTTGGGGGGAGGGCGGTAATGGTGGGAGGATGGGGAGGGGAACACCCATATAGAAGGGGAGGGGGAGGGGTTAGGGGGATGTTGGCCCGGAAACCGGGAAAGGGAATAACATTTGAAATGTAAATAAGAAATACCCAATTTAATAAAGATGGAGAAAAACAAACAAACAAACAAACAAACAAAAAACCAAAACCAAACAAACAAAAGAAATGTAGAGACCAATGGGAAATATCGATTGCCATTTCTCATTCCCTTTTAGATGTCACTCGTGGTTTTCATCTATATCTTTATTTCTATGTATTTCCTTAACAAGGAGAACGTATTTTAAAGTAAGAAAAACGAATTTTATAAAAAATATAGGTAAAATTTCCTTCGGGGACTCCCAGAGACTGAGTTGCCTATCCAAGAGCAGACACAGGCTGGACCTAGGCCCCCTGAGCATAGGTAGCAGATGTACAGCTTGGTCTTCATGTGGGTCCCTCAACATCTGGATTGGTGACTGTCACAAAAGCTGTGGCCTGTCTTTGGAATCTGTTCCTCTAACTGGGCTGTCTGGTCTGGCCTCAGTGGGAAAGGATGCGCTTAGCCCTGCAGAGACTTGATGTACCAGGGGAGTATGCCACCCTCTCAGAGGAGCAGGGGATGGGGATGGGGGAGGGACTGTGTGTGGACCAGGGGGACACCAAGTGGGGTGTAAAGTGAATACATAAATATGTATATGAAAAATTTAAATCTGTTAGCTTTTACATGAACTTATTCTCAGGCCGATCTTTGAGACCGTAATGAACACGTGTCCTAGAAGTCAATGTTAAGATTCATTATCAATATATAGGTGTAATTACTGATATTGCATGTGGCTATTTTTTAATCCTATAGAATATCTCTCTACGATAGATTTATATAGCATGTACAAGATAGAAAAGAGTTTCATTTTGTTTTAGAGACAAGGTCTCACATGGTACAGTCTGGCCTCAGACTCACTACGCAGTGCAGGCTGACTAATTTCTCATCCTCCTGCCTCCACTTTCCCATCTGGGATTGTGGGCATGAACCACCCCACCTAGTTTTTGCTGAGGGGTAGGGCCGGGGGTGTAGGCAGGCCCCAGAGCTTTGCGCATGCCAGGCAGACACTTACATGGGTTACTTCTGCAGTCCTAGTCTACTGGTTCCTAGATTACAAGAATAGAATTCCTTGCTGGAGTGTGTAAAATGCCTCTCTAGAGATGGTGTTATTTAGCTTTTAGGTAAGAGCGTGAAACTCTTCTGGTCCGAAGCCCTCTGACTCTTGTGTCTTGAGGGTTATTTCTTTTGGGTCTGCTTTATGACCCCTTGCTACAGAAACAGGATTTAGCCTGCTGAATATCCGAGTGTACCATATGGTGGAAGGGTATTTTGGAATAGCAGAGTGGGTTCTTTTTCCAAATGGTGGGTTCAGTACGTATCTGTGGTTAACATTGATTCCGGGGCTCTCTCTGCTTTTCAAATCGCACTGCACTGTGAGTCTTACTCCTCTTTATGGTTAACTCTTCACTCTTTCAATTTGGAGGAGTCTCTGAAAACTGTGCCCTATATCATTTGAACTAAAGGAAGGGAGGCAGTGCCCACTGCCCTCCCTGGCCCTGGGTGGGAGTTCTCAAGGCTCAGCAGTGGGCAAGCAGCTTCCGGGAGGAGGGAGTCAGGTTCTAAGGTCATGTTTCAAGCCCTCTTATCAGCACATTTATTCCCTCAGCTGGGCATCTTCCTGTCTGGCACAAAGCTCAAAATGTAGCTGGTCTAAGAATCCCCTGGTAGGTTACTTCTCTGTCCTGTCAGGGTTCCCGACTCATGGTGGTCCGGGGTGGAGTTGCTGATGTGTGATTCTAATATTTCTGAAGATGATCGTGATCTGTCAGGCCATGCTGTTGGTCTCAGGCCTGCCGATGGAGGGTGGCTGTTTCACAGAGGTTAAGTGCTTCCCTTACTGAAAGTGATCATAAGGACACGAATAAGTGACTAATTTCACACAGCAATGTGGCAAAGGGGTGCGATAAATACCACACTCTCAGAAGAGTCTGTGATTCATACTGACTTGGGAAACTCTGGAGGTTTGATAAGTAAGATTTAGAGAAGAGTAGGTGACTTCCCCCAGGGAAAGAGAATGAGCAGAGGCAATGAACTTGAAACACACAGCATGTACAGTATCAGATGCTAAAATGATAGCTGTGGATTGCTTAAGATGACTTTTCTATCTGCCCACTATTTTCAGAACTATTTATATCACTTCGGCACTATCTCAGTGCTATTGACAGCAGAACTGTCAAGCTGCTCCTTTTTAACCAACATTATTATGATTTTCTTTTACTCTAATCTGAATTTATTTTTTCTAGAAGGCAAGAAGCTATGAGCATAACCGATCTTGCTCTCAAGTGAACAATGATTATCATCTTTAATATGCACGACACATTCCTTGTGAAATCAACATATGTCTACATGCAACCCAAATGAATAATTGAAAAGTTTAGCACATTCAGTCATTTGGCACCATGTAATTAGAAAAAAAAAGTGTTTTTTTTTTAATGCTGAATTTAGTCAAATTGAGACGCACAGTACTAAAAGTTTTTGATTTTTTAACTCTAAAACACTGGATTCTTAGAATGAGGACAGCCTATAGGTAAGGTAGGTGATAATGTTACGGACTTTGATATTGTTCCAGGAAAATCTATTTTTTATGTAACCTGCCTCTGTTATTTCCTATAACCATGATATTCATACTTGAGTTAAAATAATAATTGATATGCAGTGGCCTATCTCTTGAATGTTCCAAGTTACTTACCTGATTAAAAAAACCCTGATTTTAGTTGGTTTCTTGTTTAGTCAACTGATAGAAAGATAAACCTGCTTTCTGAGGAACAACACCAGGTGTAGCTGACATTTTGGCAGGACCTGCCTCGGAAGGTTGCCTGTGCTGCCAAGAAACCCAATATGAGTAATTCAGAACCTCCTTCCTTGCTGATAAGTTTACGTGAAAATTTTAAAATATTGGATTCAGAAGGCTGGAGAGTTAGCTTAGTCAGTAAAGACTTTGCTTTGTAAGCATGGGGCTTCAGTTTAATTTCCAGACCCAATTTTTATAAACAAAAGGCTGGCTCTGGGGAGGTAGAGACAAGTAGATCTCTGGGACATGCTGGCCAGCTAGTCTGGCCTACTTGTCTAGGCTAGTGAGAGACCTTGCCTCAAAAGCAAAACAAAACATTATAAGCAGCTCAAACAAACTCACCAACCGACCAACCAAATAATTCTGAAGTGGTGAACACTTGAATAACTACAATGAAGACTATCACTTGGCATAGACACACCTGAAAGAGACACACACACACACACACACACACACACACACACACACACACACGGGGTGGGGGGAGACAGAGAGACAGAGACACACAGACATATAGACACACAGACACAGACATATACACACAAACACACACATAGACACATATACCTTGCACATATAAACACAAATATACATACATAGACACCTGCACACAGACATATACACACATACATACAGACACATGCACACAGACACACACACAAGCACACAGAGACATAACCACACACAGAGATGAATACACACACACACACATACACACACACACACACACACACACGCACACACACAGAAGCTAACCTTCATACACTTAGTAGTATATTCTGAACATGCTGATAATGCACTGTGAACTATTTCTACAGGTTGATAGAACTGTTTTTTTGATAATAGCTGGTCTTTATAAGGCATATTGTCATTGTGAGAACCGGGAGGTCACTTTGATTTGTTTAAAGAGTGCAGGCTACTAACTGTTGAACATTTATTTTAACTCCACTTTTTTTTTTTTCAGACAGGATCTTGCTATGCAATTCTGGCTGACCTGGTACTCACTATTAGCCCAGGTTGGTACTGAACTCATGGCAATCCTCCTGTCTCAATCTTCTGAATGATAAGGTTAAGGATGTGAACCACTATGCTTGGTTTTTACTTCTAAGACTTTTTTTTTTATCACATTATGACTAATAAATCATTCAAAATTGAATATATATTGTTAAAGATGAATGATGATTTATTCTCTCTCTCTCTCTCTCTCTCTCTCTCTCTGTATGTGTGGAGTATGTATATGTATTGTATGCACTTTCAGAAGCTAGGGGAGAATGTCAGGTGACCTGGTCTATTACTCTTTACTTGATTCCTTTGAGACAAGGTCTCTCATTAACTTTGATCTAGGCCAGCTACCAACAGCTCCATGGATCCTCCTGCTTTCTCTGTGCACAGTGCTGGGGTTGCAGGCTATGTGACCACACACACACACACACACACACACACACACACACACACACACACACGGTCTAATGTAGTTGTTGAGGATTTATACCTGGGCTCTCATGCTTGCCCAGTAAGCTCCCTAATGCATCTGGCCATCTCCCCCACCCTGATAACATTTCTGAAAGCATCAAAAACAAGTTCAAGGCAGGCGGAGGGGCATATGCCTGTGATCCCAGCACCAGGGAGGCTGAAGTGGAAGGACTTAAGAGTGTGAGAATGGGTTGAGTTAGTCGGACTCAACCATATCATACATGTCCCACACAGCAAACAGTTGAATTGTTCCTTAAATGAATTTAGAAAGCCAACAATATCAGTACACTATAGATCAAGAGTTCAAGCCCTAAAGCAATTTTATTTTTGAACTGTGTAAAATTGCCCCAGTTCTCTAAAAATGTATTAAAGTGGAGAGTAGTAGAGGAAGGCATCCAATGTAGACCTCTAGTCCCTATATTTCCATGCATGGATGAATGCACATGTCTCCTCCCCCAACCCCGAAGCACTTCAGAAAGTAAAACAGCCTTGGCTATCAGCCGTAGATGAATTTTGAGGTCTATTGCAGACTCATGCTTAGCGTGCCCATGCACTTAACTAGTGAGTAAGTGGAAATCGGGACCTTGGACATGAATGTATTTTTCCAAATTAACTCCACACTTTCGCTTGCCTCTGTGGAGATAAAGAGCTCTGTTGATTCTTGCCTATGCAAGAGTCTGTGAACTTTTAGAAACACGAGGGACATTCCAGCATTTTTATGTATCTGGGGAGCTCTCGCACGATGGAAAGACTGTGTGGTATGTGCCATCCTGATTGCCACAGCCAGGTATAAGCTTGCCTTCCGCAGGGAATGTACCAGAACAGGGCATGATCTTGCTGAAAACCTTGATGCCATCAGCCTTTAGTGACAGCCAATATTTGTGATGGCATCTGTTCTGGCTTGCATGAGAAATGTCACCCATGGGCTCGTGTGTTTGAACACTTGGTGCCCAGTTGGCAGGGAACCTGGAGGAGGTGGAACTTTGCTGGAAAAAGTCTATCACTGAGAGTTCACGCTCTCTATGTTCTGTATGTGAACATAGTTAAGATGTGATCTCGTAGCTTCCTGCTCCTGTGTCTTGCTGCTGTGCTTCCCCATAGACTTTAGCCCTCTGGAATTCTTATTCCCCCCTAACAAACAAACAAACAAACAAACAAACAAACAATAAAGAAAACCCTGTCTTAACTTGCTTCATATCATGGTATTTTATCATAGCAAGAGAAAAACAACAGACCACACCCATTTCACAGGAGTTCGAGAGGCATTATTGGACATGAAGTGTAATCATATAATCTGTATATGTACCAACATTTGGTTACTGTTCAGTCCCATCAGACTCCATCGGTTATTCCTCTCTTTGTAAGTGTGGTACAGAGATCCACCTCCAACCAGGTAAACACATGGGATCACCATGGTTCTTATTTATTTCATTAATTCATGTGGCTCAAAATGGCCTTGAACTTACTGCGTAGATGAACTGAAGATGACTTCCGAACTCCGATTTTCCTGCCTCTACTTCTCTAGCCCTACTTTTAAAATTAGAAAAAGGGGGGCTGGGAATTGTTCTCCCTCCAAACAGATCCATTGTCTTCCCTCTCAAGATGATCTCCCAGGTCCCAGGAGCATCCAGGCCTGTGGGACCTCAGGAACACCAAGGTCAGGGTCCACCTGGAGTCCACCAACAGAGGCAGGCTGCACTTTGTCCCCTAAGCTCCATTGGCAGGCCCACAGCTCTGCTGTGCTTCCGAAGAGGCCTGCTGGGATCCCAGGGACATTCACTTCCACCTGGGGCAAAGTCACCAGAAGTGATCAGGGTGCTGTTTCCTGAACTCCATCATCAGGCCGAAGGCTCTGTGTTCCTTCCTGAGGAGTTCTGTCAGCATCAGGAACATCCAGCCAACACCAGCGACAACTCGAACTGGATGTCTAAATGTTAGCATGAGAACACAATCAACGAGAGCCAGGGCAATATGAAGCCCCCAGAGCCTAGCTATCTGACCATAGCAAGCCCCGGATATTCTAACACAGCCAAAGCAGAAGAAGATGACCTTAATACAATCTTATAAGGATGTTAGAGGCCTTTGAAGAGGAAATGAAGAGATACTTTAAAGAAATACACGAAAATACAATCAATCAGGTGAAGAAATGAATAAAACTGTTCAAGACCTTGAACATGGAAATAGAAGCAATAAAGAAAGAACAAACGGAGGAAATCCTGGAGATGGAAAACCTAGGGCAGAGAACAGGAACTACAGATGCAAGCATCACCAACAGTACACAGGAGATGGAAGAGAGAATCTCAGGCACAGAAGATATGGTAGAAGAAATTGATATATCAGTCAAAGAAAATGTTAAATCCAAAAAGCTCCTGACACAAAATATCCAAGGAATCTGGGACACTGAGAAGACCAAGCCTAAGAATAACAGGAATAGAAGGAAGGAGGAGAGGACTCCCAGCTCTGAGGCCCAGAAAATATTTTTGACAAAAATCTTAGAAGAAAACTTCCCCAATCTAAAGAAAGAGATGACTATAAACTCACAAGAAGCTTATAGAACACCAAATAGACTGAACCCGAAAAGAAAATCTTCCTTCCACTTAGTAATAAAAAACACTAAATGTACACAACAAAGAAGGAATATTAAAAGCTGCAAGGGAAAAAGACCAGTAACATATAAAGGCAGACCAATCAGAATTACACTGAACTTCTCAACAGAGACTCTAAAAGCCAAAAGGGCCTGGGCAGATGCTTGCATTCCCTAAGAGACCACAGATGTCAGCCCAGGCTACTATACCCAGCAAAACCTTTAATCACCATAGGTGGAGAAAACAAGATATTCCAGGACAAAACCAAATTTAAAGAATATCTTTCTACAGATCCAGCCCTACAAAAGATACTAGGAAAAACAAAACAAAACAAAACTCCACCTCAAGGAGACTAACTGCAGATGACAAGACAGTGTATGTAAGTGACCCCAAAAATTCACCCAGAGAACTCCTGCAACAGATGAACACTTTCAGTTGAGTGCTGGATATAAAATGAACTAAACAACAACAAAAAAAATCAGTAGCTCTCCTTTATACAAATGATAAACAAGTGAGATAGAAATTAGAGAAACAACACCCTTAATAATAACTGCAAATAATATAAAATATCTTCATGGAACACAAATCAATGAAGTGAAAGACCTGTATGACAAGAACTTCAGGTTTCCAAAGAAAGACATTGAAGAGGATCTCAGAAGATGGAAAGATCTCCTATGGTCATGGATTGGCAGGATTAACATACTAAAAATAAAAATGGTCATTTTACCAAAAGCAAGCTTCAGATTCAGTGCAATTCCCATCAAAATTTTAATACAATTCTTACAGACCTTGAAAAAATAATTCTCAACTTCATATGGAAAAATAAAAAACACAGGATAGCAAAAATAATTCTGTACAGTAAAAAAAACTTCTGGAAATATCAACATCCTTGATTTTCAAGAGCAATAGTAATAAAAATTGCATGGTATTGGCATAAAAACAGACAGGTTGATCAATGGAATTGCATCAAGGACTCAGAAATAAACCCACTTGATTTTTGACAAAAAACAAAGACCATATAGTGGGGGAAAAAAAGCATCTTCAACGAATGGTGCTGGTCTAACTGGCTGTCTGCATGTAGAAGAATTCAAATATCTCTATAGTATCACCCGGCACAAAAACTGAAGTCCATGTGGAACATAGACTTCAAAATAAAACTGAATATGCTAAAATCTATAGAAGAGAAAGTGGGGAATAGCCTTGAAAACCTAGGTACGGGAGACAAGTTGCTGAACAGAGCACCAGTGGCTCAGGCACTAAGATCAACAATTAATAATTTGGACCTCACGAAACTGAAAAGCTTCTGTGAGGCAAAGTACACCATCAATAGGGTAAACCAGAAGCCTACAGAATGGGAAAAGATCTTCACCAATCCTACATCCAACAGAGGGCTAATATCCAAAATTTATAAAGAACTCGAATAATTAAATACCGTTGACTGACACAAATTACCCAATTAAAAAATGGGGTACAGAGATAACCAGAAAATTTTCAACGGAGGAATCTCTAGAGGCTGAGAAACATCTAAAGAAATCTTCAGTGTCCTTAGTCATCAGGGAAAGGCAAATCAAAACAACTCTGAGATTCTATCCAACACCCATCAAAATGGCTAAGATCAAAAATCTCAAGTGACAGCACATGCCAGAGAGGATGTGGAGCACGAGGGACACTCCTCCATTGCTGGTGGGAGTGCATGACCACTTTGAAAATCAATCTTGGCTGTTTCACAGAAAATTAGGAATAGTTCTACCTCAAGACTCACTCTTGGGCATACACGCAAAAGATGCTCTACAATACCACAAGGACACGTGCTCAACTTTGTCCATAGCAGCGTAATTCATACTAGCCAGAAACTGGAAACAATCTAGATGTCCTTTGAAGAATGGATAAAGAAAATGTGGTACATTTACATGATGCAAAACTACTCAGTTATTAAAAATAGGGACATCACAAAATTTATAGGCAAATGGATAGAACTAAAAAATATTATCCTGACTGAGCTAAGTCAGACACAAAAAAACAGGCATGGTATGTATTCACTTAGAAGTGGGCATTAGCCTTAAAGATAACCATACCACAATCCACAGGCCCAAAGAAGCTAAATAACAAGGAGGTCCCAAGGGAGGATGCTTGAGAAGGAAACAAACTAGACATCAGAAGTGGATTGAGAGAGAGAACTGGGTGGCAGGAGGGATGAGGAAGGGAACTAGGGTTCCTTAGGTATGGGGAGAATGTGCGGTCACGGTCAGGGGTAAGAGGGCTGGGAGAGAGAAGGGAAATCGGTGTGTGTGGGCATCTCTGGAACAATCTCTTCCTTAGAAGAGAAAGGAGTGACCCTAGCTGAGACTCCCTGCAGTGGAGGAGCCTAAAGTGACTACCTCCTATAGCCAGACAGGACTTGCACTGGAGGGAGAGGAACATTAACCCACCCACAAAACCTTGGACCCCAAATTGGCCTGCTTACAAGATGTGCAGGGATAAATATGGGACAGAGATTGAGGGATTGGTCAACCGATGTCTGGTCCAACTTGAGTCCCTATCCCTAGGAGAGAGTCAATCCCTGACACTGTTAATGATACTCTCCTATCCTTGCAGTCAGGACTCTAGCACACCCGTTGTCTGAAAGACTTCATCCAGCAGCTGATGGGAAGAGATGCAGAGACCCGCAGCCAAACATTTGGCAGAACTCAGGGAGACTTGTGTAACAGTCAGAGGAGGATTGAAGGAGTTGGAGCGATCAAGGACACTATAAAAAGACCTACAGAGCCAACTAACCTGGGCCCATGGGGGCTCACAGAGACTGGGCCAGCAAGCGAAGAACATGCATGGACTGGATCTATACCCCATACACGTATGTAGAAGATGTGCAACTTGGTTTTCCTACGGGTCTCCCAACAATTGGAGCAGGGGCCATCTCTGACTTGGACTCTGTTGCCTGTCCTTGGATTCCTTTCCCCTAGCTGGGTTGACTTCTCTGGCCTCAGTAGGAGAGCATGTGCTTAGTCCTGATGAGACTTGATGTGCCAGGGCAGGTTGGTACCAGGGGGAGCTCCCTTGTCTGAGGAGAAGGGAAGGAGGGAATAGGAGAATGGAGGTGGGACTGCAGGGGGGGGGGCTTGCGATCGGGATGTAAAGAGAATAAATAAATAAATTAAAGGAAAAAATCAGAGAAAGGGGTCTCTGAGACCCACCTAATAGAAAGGGAACGGAATCATACAAGCTGTTCTCTGATCCACACATGTATCCCGAGGCTTGTGCACATGTTCACATACTAATAAAATGCAATAAAAAATCAGATGGGGGATGGCCATCATATTATTTAATAGTGACTCCAATAGAAGATGAAAGGAGACAAAGAAGGAGAAGAAAAAGGAGGAAGAAGAGGAGGAGAAGGAAGAGGAGAAGAAGGAGAAGGAGGAGAAGGAGAATGTAAGAAAAAGGAGGAGGAAAGAGAAATAATAAGGTAAGGAAAAAAAGAGAGAAAAAAAAGAAGGGAATTTATGTTTTATTATCAAGAGTGGCCATTATTTCTGTGGAAAACTCCACAAAGTAGTGAGAGTCACTGTGTCCAGTATGAAGAAGGCTTTCTGTCTGCCTAATGCTTCCTTTTACTCTTGACTGTGCTATGACAATTCAGATAATAACCAAAGCAGCTTCTACACGTTTGCTATGAAGCTGGCTATATCCACTGTGTTGAAATGGCTAACACTCGATGGACCATATTTATTAAACAGCTGCATTTAAACAAAATAATGATTTATCTTTGAACAGAAATAGAGATGCAATCTCATTCCTTTTTTTTTTTTTGGGCTGTGTGTTTATGTAGGTACATACTTATGTAGTTATATGTGTTTGTGTGTGCAGATGCACATGCGTGAAGTCAACCTAGGTAGGGACCATTACTCAGGAGCTGTCTGTTTTATTTTTTGAGACACGGTCTCTTACTGCTGGAGGCTCATTGACTAGCTTGGCTGGCCTAATTAAGACAACATTGACTTTGCTGTGTTTTTGTCTCGGCCTCCTGAATACTGGGATGACAGGCATGGATCACTGCTCCTGCTTACACTATTTCATTAAGCAAAACACACTCAGCTCTCATAACGTGACCCAGATGGCAGTTAGAAGCAACTAACTAGAATTTGCTAATTGAAATTTGTTTATCGAAAGATTTTTTGAATTTGGTCCTCTTTGGGCCGCATTTTTTATTGCCATGGCAATGAATTGGTGAATAGAGATTATGTTATGCTTGGATCATGGGAAATCTCTCTAACTTGACCTGTGTAGGACACATTCCTTTGACATTTGACAATCCTGTTGAAAGAGTCAGTAAATGGAATTAAAAACTTTATTTGTTATTGCTGTGCGTATGGTGTACATGTAGATGGGATGTCTGTACCATGGTGTGTGTGTGTGTGTGTGTGTGTGGAGGTCAGGGGACAGCTTTATGAAGTCAGCTCTTTCCTTCCAACTTTGTGTGGGTTCTGGGGTTCGAACTCAGGTCATCAGGCTTGGCAGCAAGTGCCTTTATTCATTGAGCCATCTTGCCTGCCCACATTCCACTTTTAAGTAAATCGACTGTCCGATGGATGTTTGGCTTGTTTCTTGGATGGATGGTTTCAGGAACAGACAAACCCACCTTCATAATTGAATATACTTCATATTGTCCACCTAGTATAGCCTCAGTGTCTCTAGGAATGGATTTACAGAGAGGACACTGTCCTTGTTCTGGTGACCTTACATAGCCCTCTCTACTTAGATTCTGAACCACTGTTTATGTACTATGACTTAATATGCAGGATTGGTAAGATTCTTAAAGCAGGTTATGAAGTATAAAATAAAAAGAAAGAAAATGGGTTTAAGAAAAAAAACACAAGCCTATTTGGAACAATATTGGAAAAAAAACACCCAACTTAACCAAGATGGACGTATACATGCTTCTCAAAATTTAAAAGATTATTTATTTATTATTTATGTATATGTGCCTGTGTGAGTTTATGAGCAACGTGTGTGTGTGTGTGTGTGTGTGTGTGTGTGTGTGTGTGTGTGCGTGTGTGTGTGTTAACCTGCAGAGGACAGAAGAGGTTGTTCAGGAGTTAGAGATGGTTGTCAGCCACCATGTGGGTGCTGGGAATTGAACCCAGGCTCTCTGCAAGAGCAGTCCATGCTCTTAACCATCGAGCATCCCTGCAGTCTAATTCTTGGTATTTTGATGGTAGCCTTCCTTTGGATTTTTACTAGCTGGAAAAAAAGAAGGAACCAGAGGCCTAGGAAAGGATTTCAAGGGCTCCCAGAGCTTGTCAGAACATACTTTGAGAACTGCCAGCCAGTTCTCAGTAGATGAACAGAACACTCTGTTGAAAGAACTGGATTTACTGGTCTACAGTGCTGTGTAAACATCACAAGAAAATAGAATTTTGTACATTGATGGGTCTTTGTAAATGTGTACATGTCCGAGAGAGAGAGAGAGAGAGAGAGAGAGAGAGAGAGAGAGAGAGAGAGAGAGAAAGAGAGAGAGAGAGAGAAAGAGCGAGAGAAGGTATGCAGAAGCACGTGTCTGCCCATGTGTGTCGGGGGTCAGAGGACAACTTTAGATATGATTCCTTAGCTACCTTCTACCTCTAGTTCGAGTTGTGGTCTCCTACTGGCCTGCAATGTCACCAGGCTGGTTGTCTGGCCCAGTGAGCTCCCAGGGATCTACCTGCCTGTCTCTGCCTCCCTTCATGCCACTTCTGGTATTGGAAATACTCACTCTTGCACGGGCTTTTTGGATCAAGTTTCTATCAAATTCGGGAGCTCATGCTCGGGTGGCAAATGCTTTACTAATTCAGCCATCCCTCCTGGCCAGCACGACTCCTTTGTAGAGCATGACTCTTCTGAAGCGCTCCAGCGAGGCCTCATTTGACCTATTATAGTCATTTACTCTGTGCTAAATTTGCTAACTACCAGTTCTCCAGTTTAAGAATGAGCTGGGTCCTCTGGAAGTAACATAATCACTCCTAATCTGTGCGCCTGTGCCTGCTCTGCAAACCCTAGAAGGATCTGTTAGTCTGCCTCTGAGGACATGCTAGAAGAACGTTAGCTGCCTAAGGTTTTTCTTGTCATAAGACTGGCACCTGTGTCCCGGTGAAGTTGTCCCGTTCTGTCCAACCGTTCACTTAGATCTGTGGTTCTCAACCTTCCTGACGCTGCAGCCTTTTAATACAGTTCCTCAGGTGCTGACCCGCAAGCATAGCATTATTTTGGTGCTACTTGGTAACTGTAATTTTGCTACTGTTGTGCATTATAATATGAATGTCTGATTCGCAGGGTATCTGATTTGCGACCCCCCTAAGGGGTCGTGACCCACAGGATGAGAACCACTGACCTAGATATAACAAGAGATAATGATGGCGGGCAGGGGAATCTTTCTACACCATCAACGTAGTGATCACTTGGAGATAACTTTCTGGTAAAATGAAGAGTTCTATGAACATCACGCACAACCTATGTCACCACACGGAAATGGCAGCATTGAAAAATACCAGCTGGATTATTATACTAAAAATTTTGCCAGGTGTGGTGGTGCACACCTTTAACTCTAGCATCTGGGAGGCAGAGGCAGGTGGATCTCTGTGAGTTTGAGGCCAGTCTCCTCTACGTAGTAAGTTGCAAGCCAGGTACATCTACACAGGGAGACTCTGTCTCAAAACAAAACCAATCAAACACATTAAAAATCAATCAACCAATCAATAAGTGACTAAGAATACAAAATTTTGGTTTCATGTGTTGGAAATCAGCATTTATTGCTGCAGATTATTTTCCTTAATTTTCCTACTTTTAGGCTTCTGATAATGCAAAAAATTCCCTAGGAAGCTCGCTAACCTCTTGACATTTTGACACAATGTTGTCATCTATGAACTTTACACCAGAGAACCACCCAATCAAATTACAAAAAGGGAAAAACGTGTAAAAAAATTCATTCTGTTTTAAGTATGTTGTGATTTTGTGTTGGGTTATGTTTACAGCAAGCATGCTTGGCTCAGTGTTGGAACTGCTAGAACTGATGTTCTAGCATCTAGAAGATGGAGAAGAGAAACATTGGTCTGTACATATCACATCTCCCAAATCCAACTTCCTTTATCTCCTGGCACTATGAACTGCCTCCAGTTTTGAACCACTGTCATAAATAATAACAATCTTCTTTCTGAATTTATAGTGTCTAGTCCTAGGTAGTCAGCTATGTTTGATGCGGCAACCAATCAGCTCTAATGTAAGGTTTTTCTCATTCTACAGAGCCCACAGAGTGGAAATAAAATGGACCCTCAACTATTATGGTTCGCCAGGAAGAGGTGTGTTCATAACTCATCATTTACAACAGAAGACACTCTCTAGTGGCCATGCTATAGAGGACCCTTTCTTTTCTCTGAATATTTCATGAAAGGACTTTGTGTTAACTGGTTGTTCAACTGGTATCCTCTCTGAATACTTAATATTGATATTTTTTTGTCTTTCATTTGACAAACATTACACAGCAGATTCTTCTTGGACCATAGGGATCTTAGTCTAAGCAACAACCTCCAGAAGACTCCCTCTGTCATGTGTCCATTTCTGTGGTGGGGTTTACAATACCTTGTAAGTACCCCTGATACTCTGGAAATGTGGTTTACTAACACACACACACACACACACACACACACACACACACACACACGCACACACAGACGAGAGAGAGAGAGAGAGAGAGAGAGAGAGAGAGAGAGAGAGAGAGAGAGAACAAGTTGGATTTAATTGCCATGAATTTGACAAAGATCTTTCTCTGTCTTTATGCTTATTTTTTTAAGTTAGCATACAAAAATAATGGGTTTCATTAATGGTATTTTTTTATTGATACATGCCATTTTATTTTGGCAAATATTTTTCTTAGTACTGACTGATTACTTTTTTTGGCTCCCGAAGTTTGTTTACATGTTTACCTAATCAATTTTTTACTATTGCCTTTTAAGAGGGATTTTTCTCCCAAGAAATGCAACTTAGCTAAAGGCATCTTTTAGAACCTCCACAAATCTCTACCATCTTCTGGGTGACAGGACCATTTTTTGTCAACCAGAGTGACCTCAAATTCCCAAGCCTCCTGTCTCAGCTCACCAAGAATCTGGTACTATATGCACACACCATGACCCTTGGCCAAACCCTTTTAATATTGTGAACATTTTTGTGCAGCTAAGGTTTGGTTAAGCAAATATCAAGGGGGGAAAAAAGGACAGAAGGCATGACCAGCAGGAGAGAGCCACTGTCTCAGTTCCTCAGTGACGAGAGTAAAGTTTTACTATGGTTCGATGGTTAGTGACTTTCTTGTTTCACACAAAGCCCAAAGCATGGGACATAATCAAAGTGGTAGGACTGGAGTGAGGGAAAGAGATAGTGAGGAGAGAGAGTCAGTTTCTTTCAAAGGCGTTGGGCCAGCTAAGGTCTTTTCAATCCTGAAAGTGGGAGATCCTACATTCTTAGCTTTTCACCAACATGAATATGAGGCCAATGCTTACAGAATAGAATGCAGGTTCATTTCTTTTCTTGGAGTACTCCTAGGGCTCATGTGAACAAGCATACTTCTTTTCCAGGGTGCCATTTGTAAAATGGTCCCAGAATCCTTCTCTGGGCATCCATTTCTTTGTCAAGTTCTGGAAAACAAATCAGGTTCTTCTATGAGGTATTTTTATTAAAAGTTACTGACAGTGTTCTTTAACTGGTGACTTTCGAAAACAACAGAAGTAATTGCTTGCAAAGAATAAAAACAACACCAGGCAGTAACTGTCAATTTAGGCATATAAACACAGCTAATTACATGTGACGTTTGCAAGCATAGTCTTGTTTAACTGCTGAGCCTTTCTCTCCAGGTGGCAGCCCTAATGAATGGCTGGCCAGAACATAGTCTTCCAGTTCTGTCGAATCTTTGCTGATGGTTATTCCCTGAATTAGTGCCATGTGGTCCTTAATCCTTGTTCTCAAGAGTTGCATCCTCTCCAATTCAACGTGAATTGAGGTCTGTCACGATGGGATAAAGATTTACTGTCTTTTCCCCCCAAAGATTCAAGCATTCTCGCTACTGGAGTTGCTTGCTCTGGACTCTCCGTGAAGGCGGAGTTATCCTCCACTGCCTCTGACTTCAACCTTCTATGGCCCATGTCTTCTTTTGAGCTATTGGCCTTTTTCAAGACTGTATTTTCTTTTTTGACAACGGTATACTCTTAAGCTTTCTGAAACTGCTGTGCCTTGGCTGTCCATCTTTCTTGACTCACCTCCTTTCTCTCTCTCTCTCTCTCTCTCTCTCTCTCTCTCTCTCACACACACACACACACACACATACACACAGAGGAAATTAAAGTTTCTTGGAATAATTAAATTCTTACTACATAAAATAGAGCTATGTACACATATCCTATTTTGTTGTTTTCCTCCCCTCCTTTCCCCTTCTCTCCCTTCCTTCTTTTTCCTTCCTCCTTCCCATCTTCCTCTCCTCTCCTCTTCCTTTCCCTTCCCATGAAAGTTTGAATTTTCAGTTCACTTATGAGTCAAGCACCACAGACTGCAAACCACATCTCTCTGCTTAGTGCCCTTCCAAGTTTCTCAAAGACCAGACCAATCTCTATTCACATTTCTCACCCTCTGGCTAAGTGATGCAATCTCCTCTTGGTAGGTCTGCAGTATCGGTGATAACGCTACTGATTTATTTTTAATCAACCAGAGTGGAGGAAACTACTTTACATATTCCTTCAGAAAACAGGATAGATTTGTCAGAGATGCCGTTTAGAAGACATTAGCTACGGAAAATCATGACTAGGCAGGCTACTTCTTTACAAATGACTTTCCTGGCTGGGTGTGCTGACCCAAATCTTTAATCCCAGCACTGGAAGGTAGAGATAGGAAGATCCCTTTGTATTTCAGGCCAACCTGGGCTACACAGTGAAACTGTTTCAAACAAAACAAAACCCCAAACCGCCACCTCACAACAACAACAACAACAACAACAACAACAACAACAACAACAACAACAACAGAAGAAACGAATAGCTTTCTTGGCTATTAGGTGCCCTTTTATAGTCAAATACTATTTGTTCGATAGTATTTTGATAACCATCAGAAGAATCTCAAAATTAAGCTGTAACAGTTGATTACAGAATCATCATTAAAATGAATAAAAAGCTGATCTTAAATGCTTAGTCAGTGACTGAGTCTCAGTTCTTTGCCTCTGACTTGGTCGATTCCCTGCTAAGGTCCTAGAGGTTTGTGTCTTTCTCCAGATTTTCCAGATCCCCACAGGTTGGTGTTATTGTTAGCTCAAACTTCCCTGGATCTAAGGTGATTGGTGAAAGTTTCCAGATCTTTCCATGACAGGAAGTGCTATCGACCACCCAGAATGCATTCTCTTTGACTCTGTTGAAGCAAGGAGTTCAATCCAAACCATTTGCTTATTTAGCTTCCTTTGCCTCAGAAGCAATCAGTCATTAGACTCAGTTCTGGACAATAAGAAATGGGCTGAGGGTTTCTGGGAAGGATTTTCCTTTTGTCACGTAGAAGCTGCTGCTACCTGGACTTTTGGCAGCCATTTTGTAGCTACAAGGCAACAGACGTGAGGAGGAAGGTCTTCCAGTAAAACATTGTTGAGCAGTTCTGTAAGAAAAAGCCTACGTCTTTCTTGGCAGCAGAGAGCAACTACGTCAGCTGTGGATGGATCTCCAGAAACTTCTAGTTATGTGAGAAAAATGTGATGGTGAACATTGACTGCCCACCTGAGAGGATCTATAGTCACTTGCGAGACGAACTTCTGGGCATGTTAAAGACTGAACTCTTTGAGATGGGACACACCCTAAGTGTGAGCGTCCCTTTTCTGTGAGCCCCACTGAAAGTGGGTTCAGCACCAGCATACATCGATTTCTCCTACCTGTCTGTGGATTCAGTGCGACCAGCTGCCTAGAGTCCCTGAACTCTACAACTGTCATCCAGAATAAATGCTAAATCCTTAAACTGTTTCTTTTCATGTATTTGGTCACAATAATAATAGTAATAATAATAATAATGATGATGATGATGATGATGACTGAAAACAACTTTTCATACCATAAATTTTCTTTGCCTATAATCAAATACGCCATTGAGTCTCCCTTCAAATTTTGAATTTCTGTATCTGTCTTTTTCTTTGATGGAACTTTGATAAGTACAAATTACTACGATGATCCCTCCAAGTGTCACTAATTAGAGACAACGCTACTTAAGAGTAATTACTGACGAAAGTGCATTCATGTTACTCCATCTAAGACTCCTGGTGTGAGAAGTTCCTTTTCTGCCATGTCCCAACAAGGTTCAATCAATTTGAGAATTAACATTCTGTCATTCTTTTCCACAAGGTCCAAGGTCTAAATGGCTTGGCTGTTAGACAATTAGGTTAAGCCAAGTGACATTTTGTTCTAGGGACCGTATTACTTATGTGTGTGTACCTGTGCATGTGTGTTTGTGTGCTTGCCTGTAAGCCTCAGACTGACCTCAACTGTTGCTCCTCAGGACATCATCCACCTTGGTTTTTGAAACAGGGTCTCTCACAGGCCTGGGATGCGCAGAGAGTAAGTCCTAAGGATCTGCGTCCTGTAGATCTGGGACTGCAAGTGTAAGTCACTATGTCTGCCCTTTTTACATGGCGTCTGGGGATCAAACCTGGGTCTTCATGCTTGTGTAGCAAGCACTTTACCCACTGAGCTATCACCCCTTCTCTCATACTTTAGCCTTTTATGGTTCTTTTAAGTTGTCTCCTCACCTTCAAGGTTTTACTGTTGTTGGAGTGTCCAAGAGCTGAGGGAAAGGGTAGGAAGTTCATAAGGCTGAGCTAGGGTTCATTTGGAGGTTCTTCTTGATTCTCTTTAGGATAAGAGAAACCAGCTTTTCCCAGAGCAAGTCAAAGGTCCTTTTCACTCAGGAGGAAGAAGCTGATTCACTGAGTGGAACCATTATGGCTCTTGGTCAGTGCTCAGTAAGGATGCTGACTGCCATTACATTCTGGTCCCTTGGGACTGTTTGTCAGTAGCACGAGCCTTCTTTGTGTTTATCGGACACACTTGAGTTTTGTGGCCAAGCATAAGCTAAGTTAGGGACTATGTACATGCCTCTTAAACCTTGCTTCCTTTTGCTTGAGAAAATTTTACATGGTCCTGGGTATGTTGAGACAGAAAATAGATTGTAAACCTCCACTGATAATGAATCACAAAGAATTTAATCTTAGAGGGTTCTTCCGAATGTATACCACTTTGCCATTTGTTAATGATGAAAGCAAATTTGCATATGAAATGAGATGAGTATGACTGTTTAGTTTGACATGAAGAATTCAATCTTGGCTGAATATTTGATGTGGGATATTGAAGATCATTAACATTTTCCAGGGTTGACTGATATTTTATAATCTTGAATACTGAGAATGTCAATTTGCATAAATAGTACAAAACTGGCAGACATATATTTAGGCCATTCAGAAATGGTTGGAAATTCTGTCCTAATCCCATGCCAAAATTTCCTAAATGACTCCTCAGGTTACTTCTGTTGTCGACTCCAACAACAATCTTGAAAATCATCCATTCTGGCCGAATCAAGATGGCTCGGGAGTTAGGAGTATTGGCTACTCCTCCAGAGGACCTGGGTTCAATTCCCAGCACCAACATGGCAGCTCACAACTGTTTGTGACACCGGTTCCAGGGGATCTGGCACCCTCACATACGTGCAGTCATATCCCCGAAGTTCATAAAATGAAAATAAATAAATTACTAAAAAGAAAAGAAAATCAACCGCTCTAACGTGATGCGATCTAAGGATGCACTAACTTTACGCTTAGAGACCGACGGTATGGAAATACCACGCCATTGTTTTCTGTAATTAAGCCATCATGTTTCTGTAAAGGCAGAAGAGTATGTGTGCACTATAATCCTTAACATAAAACAGTCGGACTCTGCTGCTGTGCTTCAGAAAGAGTTCTTGCTGTTGCATGCATGGTACAGCAGCACACACAGTGGAAAGTGTGTTGTGTGCACAGAGCCTGCAGTGAGGCCCCTGGGTGTAACCCGGGTGAGCACTCCAAGACCACCCAGGGCTCATCGTGTATTTGATCTTCAGTTCGTACTTCTGGATTGTTCCCCAGCTCCACATTCAATTACCTAACCCCATGGGTTTTATGCCTCAGATTTAGAAGCCAGGGACTTCAGCTACTGTGTCTCGTGGTAATTTCATGGCGGCCACAGATGTCACTCAGAATGTCTAGGAGTCACACTTTAAAAAGTGAGATGATATGGGCAAAATGAAGAGGAAAACAAGCATTCTCCTACATGACATGTGTGTAGGGAAAGACTTCCTAAGTGTCTTTTATTTATGGCAACATAATCAGCCCATGATGTCAACTCAAAGTGTCAAAATTACTGAGCAATTTGCATTCTTTTCTTTGATACAAAATTATACCTAAACTTTGGCCACTTTGTGGGCTCTTCTTCCACCTTTCTCCACCCTTTTTTACCCTTTCACCCCGCCAATACTAGATAGGAGAGGAAAAGGATAGGAAGGGAAGGGGGTGACATTGTTGTTGGACCGCTTCCTGCTGTTGATGGGTGCTGAGTTCTGAGTCAAGGTTGATCTTTGCCATCGGGTCTCTAATTTTTTCTTCCGTCTTTTTTTTGCTCATGGCTACCCAACAGGCTGCAACTAACACCAACCACCACCACCAACCACCAGCCAACAACCCGCCAACAACCCGCCAAGCTCCTGGGTCCCTAGCATTGCTCTATCCTCTGAAAGGTCTCCAGAATTCCAAATGTCACACAGTCACAGAAACTATCTGCACCTGGCGAAATCATGCCCCTGCTGGTCAGTAGCTATGGACTGAAGCAGCCTCATATCCCACCCCTGGGATTAAAATGTACACATATTCTTATAAGACTTTAATGTTTTTTTAAGGAACCCCAAATCCCAAAATTGTCACAACCCAAAATTGTGTCTGTAGTTGACATTCATAGTGATGGCACAGCTTGTATTGACTAATCGCTTTCTATGTTGTACAGCATATCATTTAGGAAATAATAAGTAACTGCTCTTCAAATGTGCCACATAGCCACACTGGCTGGTGGCTACTCCATTGATTTTTTCTCTCTCTGCTTCATCTCCATGGACAGCCCCGATTCCTCTTTTCAATCTATCCCTCTCTGTCTTCATTTGTCCCCACTCTGAGGCTCTTAGCAAAGGAGCAGTGCTCTTGAGACAGACTCTGCATCTTCACCGTCTCCAGGAGCCATTTCCCTACAACTCTAGTCGCCTCCAGTTAGGGCGACTCTGTTTAGAGAGCTTGTCCTGACTTCATTCATTTTATCTGTGTCAGAGAGCTTATGGTGAGAATGAGAGCTTCCATGAGCTAACGGCTCATGAGAATCAGACTACATACAGATACTAAGAGTGCATATGTTAGAATATGTAGTTAAAGAATATGTACTTAAAGGCCACATATGGTGGTGTACATTTTAAATCCTGGATCTCTGGGCCCAAGATCAGTCTAATCTGTAGAGTTAGTTCTAGGTCAGTCAGGGCTACACAGAGAAACCTTCTCTTGAACCCCCAAATACATATATTACACATATATGTACATATATTTATATTATATCACTATATATTATATATTACTTATTAATATAATACTAATGTCATACATGTGCTCTTAATCTTTTAAACTTAACATCACATATAACAATATTAATATTGTATGTAAAGTCAATAATATATAGCCTTGATGTATTATTTATACACTTAATATCTTTGTGTATGAAAAATACAGTCCAAGCCAGGCCTGTTGCTAAATGACTGTTATTCCAGCACAAGGAAAGCTGAGTCAAGAAGAGTGAGAATTCAGGGCTGGCCTGAGTTGCAAAGTGATACCTGGTCAGATAAAGAGAGAGCTCAGAGGAAGTGGAGTGGGGGAGAGAGGGGGAGAACTCTAGAAGGGGGTGGCAGGGGAGATTCCACAATGCATATGGAGAGAGAGATAGTCACGGTGACTTTCAAGGGGGAAGCAGTCCATTGAAGAGCACACAATTTTCTAACCAAGAGCCCCAATGGTTGATCGTGGTGAGTTCTTGACCCATGAAGATAGTCATTGGGTCTTAAAGTTCCCTTTGCTTAGGGTGCTGCTGGGTCAGTTTGGCTTAATGAACTGCCGGCCTCTTACGTGTTCTTGTATCACCATCTCTTTTCCTTCACTGGTTTTAGGGCTGTGCCTATTGGAGGCTTTTGTTTCTGCCTCTGCTCTGGCCACACGAGTACTGGGATTATAGATGCTTGAGCCACATGTCCAGTTTTTATGTGAGTTCGGGATTTGAACTCAGGTCCTCACCGTGTGCAGCAAAATGCTCTTGACCATGCAGTACTTGGCTTCACTTTTAATTCTAGTTCTAGATCCTTTAGGCGGTGTGACTTGAGGAAGTGTGTTTTACCTTCTTGTTCCTGAAGTGAAGAGAAAAATGGCATCCTCTCTGCCTCTGACAGGGGAGAGGGACTTCTTTGACATTTCTTGTGACCCTTACAAGTGCTTGGACAGTGACTGGGCAGGTTTTACTGAATGAATGCATCAAGCAGAGTGACTTACAAAGTGTTCCAGAGGCTGAGTAAGGAAGACCACAGACCTGAGGCCAGCTTGGCCTGCACAGTGAGACCCCATAACAAAAATCCTAGAGGTTAGAGGTAAGATCATTTCTATAGAATTATTTCTAAATTTCAGAAGGTTATGTAAGGAAATATTTTTCTTATTTTATGTCTCACCAGTGGCGTGTTTGCATTTTCACAGGGAGTGGAATGCAAATCCGTCCTTTGCTCATAAGGACAGGTTTCCCAGAGGAACACAGACGAAAGTAAAATGGTTTTGAAATTGGAGTTCTTGTACTATGGAGGTTCCTGGTCACAACAGTGACAGTCATTTGGAATGGAGACTACTGTGTCTGATCTCATCCCATAGGGAGGGATTCTCTTCTTTCTGTTTTTGGGCGCTTATAAAAACTAGGTAAAAAAAGAGACCCAATCGGCAGGTATATCTTTTTATCATATTTGCCTAACATCTGATCTGACACTCGAGCCTAAGATGGCAATATGGCTGGTTAGAAGTCCCCAGGGGCCCCATGTTACCGAGCAGAGAACAGATAAAGATGATTTGCTGGTAGCTTGCTTATAGTTTCCATCCTATGATGAACTGCGGTCATTTGTCCCATTTCTCAAAGACCTTCTGGAATTGTCTGAACCCATGGACTTCCTAAAAGTCTAGCCACCAAACTCCATTAGGAGAACCAATGGCTGCCTGGCTCAAGGACATTCATTTTATTCCCTTCCTCAGTCCAAGAGCCTTCCCAAACCCAGGCCAATGCAGCAGCCGGCTGTATTTCCTTCCTCAACAAGAAATTCTCACACCAACAAGATATCATACTTATCATTGGCCCAAACACACTGAAATTGCCTCTGGTCTCTTATTAGTTCAGAGACCAGAGAAGAGTCTGTTTGATAATCTGTCTATCTATCTATCTATCTATCTATCTATCTATCTATCTATCTATCTATCTATCTATCTAATTTTCAGGTATTACTCATATCTTGATATATCTGGAAAAAGTTTAAAAAGTAATAAAAATAAAGAGAAAACATGTTAACATCCAATTAGGGATCTGTATTGGCTAGGCTTTGGTGTGGCAAATTGTACCTGTAGCCTGCAGGTGGGTAGTGTGAATGGGAAGATAAGCCTCCCTCTTGTGCGTGGACCTTTATAGAGAGAAGCACCTGGCAGTCTCACTGTAGATCTCAGGCTCCTATTGGTTAAAACAATCTCCTTCAGGACTCAGGGTGGAAAACATCCCAGTTTATTCGGACTTCCTGGCGAACTCAAAATGAATGGATTACTTCAAAATTATTCATAAGAGACATCTATGATGCCTCGATATATTATAAAATTGATCCAGATTAAGGCTTTATTACAATGTTTGAGTTGCAAGACGCCAGAGGTACAGGGTGGACATAAAAACAATGAAATCATTTTAATTTTAGGGGCTATGAAGATAGTTCACTGGGTCACTGCACTTCCCTTCAAGCCTGATGATCCAAGGTCAGTCTCTGGGACCCCCATAGTGGAAGGACAGAATCAAACCCTGCATGTTGTCCTCTGACTTTTACAGGCATGATGTGTGACCATGTGCCCTCATACATGCACATATGCATAATACATACATACATACATACATACATACATACATACATACACTCATACAAATAAATAACTAATAAAAATCTCTTTTGAGACAAGTTCTCACTATGTGATGCAGGTTTGCTTTGGACTCCTGGACTCAACTGGCCCTCTGGTTTCAGCCTGCTGAGGGCTAGCACTGCAGACCTGTGCTGCCCTGGCTGCCAAAGAACTGCCATGACGTAATTCTGCAAGTCGTTCTGCTCTCCAAAGGCTTCCAACCTTGGGCTGTCACTGGGCGGCACAGTAGCGATAGCAGTGAGTGAGTGGCTGTTTTGTGCCCAGTTGGGCACTGTCCCTGGTGCTTTATATCATGGCAATGACGACAGCATGGTTGCTACACGTCGAGTAGAGACCAATCGCTATCTCGCTAAACACTGCAATTGTTATTTAAGGTGGTGACTACTGTTCGGAGGCAAGAAGAGGCTTGGAGGGTCATCCACTGTCCAGGTGTCCACACTGAATAAAAGCAAGGGCTGAATGTGGCTCCATGTTAATTCTGCTTGCTCTGCCTTGACAGAGATGTCTCACAAATGCACTTCAGTCTTGTCTCGAAGCCACACGTAGTGTGTAATTTAGATGAAAGCACAGTTCTTCATCTTAAATCCTCACTTTGAAATGGCCTTAAGTTTAACTTGAAATGGAATCTTCATTGAATGAAGTAATCAGTTCCAGAAACTGTGTGCTGTGCACACCCACCCATAAACACACACGTGAACATATATATACACACATGCACACATACACAAACATGCAAATGCACACATATACACATACACACATATACATACACACATATACATACACATAACACACACACACACACACACACCTTTGTTAGATCAGTGCCCTGGCCTTAACTTTCCCTTCTTTTTGAGGTAGTTGTAGAACATTGTGGGAAGAGTGAGGATCAACGACTGCTTGGAAACCTGTGTCAAAATTAAAAGTAAATTTCTATTTATTATAAATAACCCATGGCATTTCCCAAGGAAGGTCTGCTTTAAAGGGGGGCGATTTTCACATCTCAGTAAGAAGTGTTCACAGTAAGTAAGGAGTGAGCATGGCCGGGCTATTTTCCCATTCTGCAACAGACAAAAATCTCAGTATTTAGGCTTCTCATTTGGAACTCACTGAAATGAAAACATAATCCAAGTTAATTACTGTTCCCTAAGGTATCTGGTTGCATAATGTTTTATAAAATTAAAACCTATTAAGTGCCCATGGGAGGAAAAAATTACTTTAGATGCAAAGCACCAAAGAAAAAAGAAGAAAGAAAAAGAAAAAAAAAGCCAAGAGGTGAAACCTAGTTAGAGCCTTTACTTCTGTTATGTAGGCATGGATAACCTAGGGATTCAGGACTAATGAGAATTTGGGGTCCAACAAAATTTTTAGGGGTTGGAGAGATGGCTCAGACAATGAAGTGCGCGAAACGAAGTCTCTGTGAAAGCAGGAGAACCCGCATTTGATCTCTAGAGCCCATGTTTAAAAGCAAAACACACGAAGCAAAATTATGTGCAGTTGCATGAGCCTGTAATCCCGATTCCAGGGAAGCGAGCACAGGAAGATCCCGGAGGCTTGCTCACCACTCAGGCAGCTGAGATTGCAGACTTCAGGATCAGAGAGAAACTGACCTTGTCTGGAAAAGCAAGACGGAGAGTGGCAGAGGAAGACACCCAAGGTCGTTCCTCTGAGGAAGGGATTTTACACGCCTTAGTTCAGATGCCCTAATAAGAATGACGATATAGGTAGTGTTGGAGGGACCTACCAGCAGCTTAGCATCAGGGAGACTGAAGAAAAACAGCCCTAGGTCTGAGGCCATCTTGAGTTACAGAGAGACCAGTCTTAAAATGTAGCTAAGCTGCCTGGCATGGAGGAGTCCCTGGTTTGATTTCCAGCACTTCTGGCTTGAGTTCAATTCTTGGGGCCCCACCGGAGTATATTTTCACTTGGAGAAATATGATCTGAAAAGGAACTACTGGTTGCCTGAAGGATGAAGATCTTACATGTTTTTACCCAGAGTTCTTAATGATTCGGAATTCCGCTCAAGACACATTCTACATGCATGAATATAGTAAGATTAAGACACCCACATCTCCGCACCATCTATTCAACTAATGACACACTCAGTAGCAACAAGACACATCTTTCTCTGTGGTCATTTTCAAGTTCCTCCATGGCTGGCCCTCTTTCTATGACATGTAGCCAGCAGGTCCAGGCTTCGTAGCCAGAACAAGATTCAGGTTTGAGTTCTGACTATCTATCACTAACTCGGTCCTAAAGGGTTAGTTTTAAGGATGGGATGAGGCCACATTTGGAGGCACCAGCTGTGTGGAAGATGGGCAGGTGTCTTTTTGTTCTCATCTTTGTTTCCTTCCTGAGAACCTTTTAGTTTTCTTGGGATCCCAGTATAGATCCTCCCCCAAGCGTCAGCAATTCTGGTGCCTCATGTGAACTCACCCTTTTCTAAATCTTTCCACATTTCTCCGTGACTCTCAGGGGATGTATTTGGTCAAGATCCTCCCAGGAAGTTTTTTTTTTGTCCCTCCATTTGCATGTGTGTGTACACATGTTCATGTGTGTGCCAATGCGTATGCACATGTACATAAGCATATGTGCAGAAGCCAGAGGACACGCTTGAGTGTTTTCCTCAGGCATTGCACATCTATATACTTTTATTTTAATTTAACATTAAATTTGGTTGAATGCATGTATATGGCACATACTTGTGCCGTGGTCCTTCTGTGACAATGAGGGGACATCTCAGAGGAATTCTTTCTCTCCTTCCACTAAGCTGGTTATGGGGATTGAACCCTGGTCATCAGGACGGGTGGAAAGCACCTTTAACTGGCTAAGTAGCTTTGTTGACCACCCTTCTTTTTTTCTTCCAAGATGGAGTCTTTCACTGGCCTGGAACTCACCAACTAGGCTAGGTAGGTGGCTAGTGACATTGCCTTTGTCTTCTCAAGACTGGATCAGCACGGATCACTATGGCTTTTTTCCCTGCCATGAGTTCTGAGATCAAACTCATGATCTCCTACATGCAATGGGAGTGTTTGACTCACTGAGCTGTTCTCTTAGCTTTGGGAAGACTTCTTGATTTGGTCTATTATTCTTGCTTTTGCTGCATCATTTGCTATTTGATTATGTACCACCTCATAGTTTTCTAATAAATGTTTAGCCTCAGCTGTCCTTTATCTCCAGTTATTCCGCAAGCCCATCTCTGGGTTGCATATGCAGGCTAACTAGGGAATGCTTAGTTTGCTCAGGCATTTGAACTAAAAGGACTCCACAGCATAGAGTGAATTAGACGCTCATGAAGGGACTTGGAAATGATTTCCACATAAGAAAGAACCAAAGACCTTTGGGTCTTCTGTCTTAAAGGGGAAGAAAGAATCAGTGAAATGACAGGGGAAGCTTTCTACAAACTGTTGAAGAGGTACGGTTCTCATGTAGAAAAGGTACGGAAAAACTTCCAACTTAGGGCTGACAAATTGAAAGTATAAAAAGAACTTTCAACCAGAGTTCTCTGGGCTTTGCAGCCACGCAGCCTGCAGCCATGGACTGCGAAGTGATCTCTTTGGAGTATGGTATAAAACATTGGGGGATCAGAGAGGCCATGGGGTTAGAGAGATGCTGCAATTCTTCCTGATTTTGCACTTTGCCCAGACAAATGCTTCTTAATTATTCTATTTGCTGATGGGTAGACAAATGTCCTTGTACGACAAACCTTTGGCAAGGGCTATCCAAACGGTGTGTTCTAGAAGCCTTTAATCAGGAAGCCCTCAAGGCTGTTGAGCATATTTGGAAAAAATAAAAATTCCTCTCACAACTATGTAATATTGTATGATCGATCGCCTTGCAAACAGAGTGTATTAGTTATTTTTCTTGCTGCGGTGTACCTGAGGAAAATAATTTAAGGGGTGGAAAATAGCTTATGTGGGCCCACAGGTTGAAGTTCAACATGACACAGAAGCCATGGCAGGAGGGAGGTAGCTGGTTATATTGCATCTACAGTTAGGAAGGGGAGGGGTTATGGAGAAGGAGAGAGAGGAAGAGGGAGATGACATATAGGCACTCACTCATTCGTATGATACTAATACATGTAACAAAACTTCCACATCTGTGACCTACAGAATGTTACTTATTTATACACCAACTCCAGTTTCTTCAATCGTAAATAGTGAAATAACAATAATATAACTTGGGTCATCCAAGTCACAATCCAATCAGAACAGTTGCTTGGCCAGTTCTGCTGGATGCCAGCCAGCTCTACTTGAGGGAACAAACTACAAACAGAAATCCCCTGAATGGAATGTAGCACATAGAAAATTCTGGATAAAGGTTAACCTCCCCTCAACTCTTAAAGCTGAGATTGGGTAATATATGATGGGATTTAGAACCAGTTTGGGTAGCTTTGACAATCTTTAATACTGGTTGTGTTCATTGGGGGGGGGGGGATCCATTGTCTCTGTTTTTACCCTGAAAACATGCTCATTTCTGTACAGTGCTTGTTTAACTTGGAGTATAGGCCAATAACGCTAAAAAGAATGCATGAAGGCTGTGGCTATTGTCCTTGATTGCCCACCATAATGATACAATAAGACCCTGTTGCTGAAGATGACATCACATACTTTGGGTGCAGGACATGGAAATATATATTTGATACTAACCAGGAGTTTTCTCCCTAATGGCTAGCATTTTTAGTGCCATAAAGAGGGTGCTATACAGTTCTTGTTGGAGAAACGACATCAGGGTTCTTATTTAGTGCTGGATCCTGCATAGCACAATACCAACTTGCTAGGCAAGATGTGTCCATTGGTGCAATAGTAGCATAGTTTTTATGGCGGTCACCAATTGCTTTCTGCTTGGGTTTGAGGCCTATTCCTTAGAAGGGAGTTCATGCCTGGTACTAAATCTGATCAAAACCCTGTAGCTGGTCCTAATGGGTATAAACTATCAGTGTTTTACTAAATGATTCTGTTGACAAATGGATGTCTAATTATTTATGACTGTTTCCATCCATAAGTGCTGCCTTCAACCTTGTTCAGGGAAACTTCCTTCTGCATTGGGCAGCTGTCAATGCAGAGACTCATTAGTTGGTCAAAGTGCTGAGATTAAGTGCCTTAGAGGTCATCTTTAAGTGGGACATCTCTATCAGCCTGGCCACCCTCAAAGGCTAAGGGAGCACCGTGGATGTGGGATGGAAAGATTAAAGAGCTGGATTTCTGTGAGAAGCTGTTTTCTGTGGCACTGCACTGACTAAACTCACAGCACAACCTGCACAAGACCCGCACAAGATCAAGCCAGCTAACATTGTAGCTCCCGAGACCTCACCCTGGCTGGAGAGTTATCGGCAGTTGATGACTGCTGGGGGAAGGATAGTCATATTTTGGGGTGGGGAATGGATGTTGGGTGGTTGCCTGTGCTTCATTGGATGGCGCCATGCCTATGTACTCGCAGGTAGAACTAACTGGATTTAGCGGCTTGTGAGAAGAAAGAGAGAGAAAGAAGGAAAGAGCAAGCTATGAATTTGGGCGAAACAAGTGTTGGAGGGAGAACGGGAGTGGGGCGTTGGAGCTACTGAGTGATAAAAATCAGTTCTCCTTCTCTCGTGGCCCAGTAGTTCACGTGACTGGCTACTCATTTTATGTGCTGCTTGCTGATTCCTTATGTGTGTGAAACCATTGGTTGGAATCCTGGCATAAGAACCACTGGGGGAATTGATAAATATTTCAAAGCCGTTAGTGCTGACTACCTATAGAGAAGTGTTAGTAGGCTGGTGCTAACAGTTCAACTACAATTCTCTGTCTCTGTCTCTGTCTCTGTCTCTGTCTCTCTCTCTCCCCCCCCTCACAAACACACACACACACACACACACACACACACACACACACTACCCTCTTGCCTTCTAAACAGTGCAGAGAAAGAAATTCTAATCTCCCTCTCTTTGTGTTTCTGTGTCTCTCTGCATCTCTCTGTCTCTCTGTCTCTCTGTCTCTGTCTCTGTCTCTGTCTCTCTCTCTCTCTCTCTCTCTCTCTCTCTCTCTCTCTCTCTCTGTCATTGGTGATGGAACTCAGGACCTATTAAGGCAAATCAATGGTTTGGGGCCAAAGTTCTAAAAGGTCTTCCTAAGCCTTGTTTGTTGTGGTGATGTGTGGCAAAGAATCAATGATATCTATAGAATCATGCCTTCCACAAGGGTTTGATGGTATAAGACAAAGAAATATTTTAGGCCATCTGAACTAACAACCATTTTCATAGACATCTCCCATAGCTAACCTGGAACTTCTAAAGTTCCTACTTCCACTTACTGAATGCTGGTGTTTCCGGTGTGAACCATCCTGCCTGAGATTATACAGTGTCAGGGAGAGAACCCAGGGCTTCAGGGACTAGACCAATACTCTCTCAATAGAGTTATAGTCTCCAAATCCTCTATAGCATGGTTCTCAACCTTCCTAATGTGCCACCCTTTCATACGGTTCCTCCTGTTGTGGTGAACCCCAACCATAAAATTACTTTTGTTGTCACTTCATAACTATAATTTTGCTACTATTATGAATGATAATATGAATATCTGTGTTTCTAATGGCCTTAGGTGACCCCCTGTGAAAGAGTTGTTTGATCTCCAGAAGGATCTTAACACACAGAGAACCAGTGCAAAGGGAATTCTTCATGAAGGAGAGCTAGGCTAGGAGAAAGGCATAGGTTTGACATGGATCAAACAACTTTTGGACAAAATCTAGTTACTTGATTGACAAACCAGAATGGAGACCTCTCATCCCATGAAACATACATCTCTTAGCACAAAATCTTTGGCATTGTCAAATCTCTGATATCCTGCTGAGGCCTTCCCAACCTTTGGATTTGGTGTGTTTGTTCTCAGCTGCAGAACAACAGGTGACTGGAGGGTAGAAGAGGAAATGGGAGGGCAGAGAGGGAACTTGGCATGGGATCTTCCTGCACAGTCCTTTGGGGAAGAACTTTGGGGAGCCCCTCACCTGTGGCTTGACAAGGAAGTAGAGTTTCCCTCCCATGCTTCCCTACAAACCAGTTCACTTGAGATCCTGATTTTCCGTGTCAGCTGTCGACACGGCGGTTCTGGCGCCGACCCAAGGGTGTCTGAATGTTTGTGTGGGACCCTGTTGGAGTGGCCTGCAGTGCTGATGAATCAGATAGGCTGTAATGTAGCGTTGACTCCCTTCTCAGAGCTTTCTCTTACAAGATACCGTGGATGACGAACTGTTTCCCGTGTCCCACTTTCTGTCACCTTGAGTTCCTGAGAGATCATTCAGCTATTAATGTGGTGTATCTGTCTACTCATCACCTATCCGTAAGGCTATCTATCTGTTTCCAAAGGGCCCATCAGATT
This sequence comes from Rattus norvegicus, assembly GCF_021556685.1. Taxonomy (NCBI): domain Eukaryota; kingdom Metazoa; phylum Chordata; class Mammalia; order Rodentia; family Muridae; genus Rattus; species Rattus norvegicus. Next base: position 75,644,159 of record NC_141550.1, read on the forward strand.
GTCCCTAAGCACTCTGAACTTGTGCCCAGCGGGCATGCCGAGGCTTGTACGGGGCTAAGAGACCTCGTTCTTGATCTAGTTTTATAGAGAGCAATTAGCATAAAGGGAGCAGGTTTATAGGCAGCACTCAAACTTTAAAATGTTTCATATGCATCATAATCAAGCTCTTAAAAAAACAACTCTGGAGGGAGCTGATTACAATCTTTTCTCCCCTCTCTTCTCAGCCTGCCCATGTTTGAAGTTCAGGAGACACTTTCTCTGGGAACATAAAACCCCTCGTCTAACGGTATATACACCATACCACCCATTCAGACATCCATCCTTTTTTTTTTCTGAAAACCTTGAGGATATGCCAAGAAGACTACATCACCAATGCCCCTGCAGAAGGCCTGTTCCCAGGGTCCCACACATCGTGTTTTTTGTGTCTGGGCCAGAACATAGAAAAAAGGGAGGGACCACTTTCCAAGTAGTGCAGGGTATGCTAGTTGGATCTCTAGCAGTGATGTCATGGCAAGAGAGAACCAACTCCCTCCCACAGGTTGTTTTCTGACTCTCACATACATGCATGACCCCATACATATGTGCCATAAATGAATGAATAGTAAAAATGAAGAAAGGATTGACTGTATATCAACTGTTGTTACCCATAGCAAATCTTGTGGGAAACATAAGCATCACCAACTAAGGTGTCTTTCCTCCACCCTGAGACCCTGGACCTTCACCTAGCTCATGTGTGTCATAGCCGAGGCCCACAGACTGCACACATCTCAGGAGAGCTGTGAATGTGGTCTGATAGATGATAACATTGTGTTGGAATGTCAAAAGGTTGGACACCCTGTTCTAGGCTTTACATAATCATAAAACACGTTCTGAACTTGTCACTGTACCAAATGCTTGGGATAATCAGCTGGGAGGGAGAGACGATTTATCTGGCTTATGGTTTCAGAGGTTTAAGTCCACTATCAGGACTTCTGGGCCTCAGGTGGTGATGGTGGTGGTGGTGGTAAGGGTGGTGGCAGTAGTGGTAGTAGGGTGTGTGTGTGTGTGTGTGTGTGTGTGTGTGTGTGTGTGTGTGTGTGTGTGTCATGGTGATCACAGATGGAAATCCTGAAGAGCATGTGGCTGAAAAAACTGGTAACCTCATGGTTAGGGAATGAGGAGAGTGGAAAGGGAAAGCTCCCAGAATCCTCTTCAAGAACATGACCCAATGACCTAGAGACCTCATAACAGGTCCCATCTCGTATAGGTTCAACCACACGACCCAATCTTAATGCAGGGCCTTTAAATAACTCATTAGGAGTTTTTCTTCTCACTGTGATTTCTCCTTAGCGGTCCCATCGAGGATGCCTAGCTTCCAAGAGTTTGTCACAGAGACTCTTTCCACACAGGGAGTTTTAATTCTGCTGTGATTTCATAAAAACTGGCCACTTCCACAGTTCATTTTGTTTTTTCTTATCTGTCTCTTGGACTTGAAACTCTTGAACCTACTGGGCAAGGGTGAGTTCTGAGCTTGCAGAGGGTGAAGGAAATGCTCTCTGTGTGGGCCCAAGAATCTGTCTGTCCTGGTGTTAGAAAATGGGGATATAGAAAACGGTATTTCCAGTCTTTTAAAAATATTATTTTAAAGTTCTTTCTCTCTCTCTCTCTCTCTCTCTCTCTCTCTCTCTCTCTCTCTCTCTCTCTCTCTCTCCTCCCTCCCCCCCCCCCTCCCTCCCTCCCTCTCTCTCTCTCTCTCTCTCTCTCTCTCTCTCTCTCTCTCTCTGCCATAATCTTACACCTTCCAGCCAAGCGCTCTACCACTGAGCTCCTTGTCCAATTCCACCTTTCAATGTCTCGCTCTGCTTCGTCCTTGAAAGCGAGGCTGCAGCTCGACTCCCAGAGGCTCCTTTTCTTTCTTCTTCTTTTAAAAAGCATTTTCCCATTCTCAATCAGATTGGGGAACCATTTTCACCATCTTATCTGTTGCCTTCCTTTTTGGAGGCTGGCCTCACACTCCCTTGAGGGTGATCTTCCTACCTCCAGTCCCTTCAGGGTACTGGCATGACAATGGTATGAGCCACAGTTCTCAGTTCCTACCGCATGGGGGGACTGAACTCAGATCTTTGTGCATGTTAAGGAAGCCAGCTGAGGTACATCCCTAACACACTATCTGACCTTTTAAAGAAGGTATTTTAGGGGGTTGGGGATTTAGCTCAGTGGTAGAGCGCTTGCCTAGGAAGCGCAAGGCCCTGGGTTCGGTCCCCAGCCCCCCCCCCCCCCAAAAAAAAGAACAACAACAAAAAAAAAGAAGGTATTTTAGGTTATCCGTCCGAGGCCTTAATAAAAGGAATGACCCCATTCAGCACCTAAGCCCTTTAACATGCATTTGATATACAGTTCAATCCTTTCTTCATTTTTTTTTTTTTTTTACTAATTATCCATTCATGGCACACACGTGTCGAGCTGTGCATGTATGTGAGAGTCAGAAGATGACTTGTGGGAGGGAGTTGGTTCTCTCCTGTCATGATGTGGCTACTGGAGATCCAACTCAGGTCATCAGGCTTGGCAGTGCCTTTCCCCGCTGAGCTGAGAATGCCCCGAGTTCTACCCTTTTATAATATTTGGAAATAGGTTCTGCTATTCTATCCTTTGAGTCGTAATAACCAAGGGAAATTGAAACAAGAGTGAGAGATGGTATTTTACAATACAGTAAATCACAGGGTTGAACCCAGTCAGATGGGTTAAACTTCTACCATTGAAATGAAATTATTACTTCAGTTCAGGAAATTACTGCTGTGTGCTGGCCAGAAGAATGAACAAGACGGCACAGGCAAGCAGTAATTTTTGACACATAGGTTAATTTTATGAAGTGTTTTATATATTTTCAATAAAATATATAGGTAATTAAAAATTGAACTGGGGTGCTTTTGGGGATTTATGATAATTAGCACATGCTGTGCGCTGTATATTTGCAAAAGCTTTATGCATTGTTAATTAACTAGGGGTGAGGTAGCCAGTGTGATTATACCCATTTTACAGGTGAGCAGCCTGAACCATGAAGTACTTAAGAAAACTGCCTCAGGGCCCCTACCGAACCAGGGAGAAGACAGGTTGAAGGGCCTGGGAGGCCGTTCTCGCTTCATCTCTCCACCAGCCACCAGCAGTTTCTTACAGTCCCTTTGCTCGGCAGTAGACAGATGCGGGTGTGAGCATTTATCTCGTTTTCTACTCGGGGAGAGTTTTAAATCACACTTTGTTTTAATTACAAGGATCTGCATTTTTTTTTCCCTTCATTCTGCTGACTGGCAAAGTCTCTTGGAGGAAGGCGTGTACTATTCTTTTTCGCTTCTAGGTATGTAAGTAGAAACCCTGAACAGCAGGTCTCAATGCCAGGGACTCATCTCGAACCCAGTTTTGGGATCCCAGAGGACACAAGGATCCCTGGCCTCTGGCTCCCACTGGTACCTGCTCAGGTCTTTGTGGGTCACTGGACCAGTGGAAACTGTATCCCACAAAGCAGCAGAAGCTCCAGGATCTGCCTCCTGCCCTTCGAGAGCACATGTATGTAGAGTTCTACACACTGCCAGTCCTCATCCTGAAATAAAACTTCCCCAAACTACCAAGTCAATGCCAATCAGACTGGAAGCTCCATTGCCCAGAAGAACTAAAAGCAATGCTCGTTTTTGCATGAAAATTTTTTTCACCCACCCCCCTCTTAGCTTACCCCCAACTAATAAAAGTCTCAGAATGCACTTTCCGTGCTTCATGCTTATGTACTTAAATCTTTTGTTTGTTTGTTTGTTTGCTGGCTTCCTTTTGAGATGGCCTCAGTATGTAGCTCAGCCTAACCTGGAACTTACTATGAACCTGGGGCTGTCTTCAAACTCACAGTTGTCCTCTGACTGCCACCCAAGCGCTGGAATTGCCGGCATGCAGCACCCTGCACAGACCAGTCTCGTTTAGACACAACAGATACAGAGAGCGGTTAATTCTTTCCTTTGCTTGAGCACTCTACAAGACCAGGAATTAACTTTTGTAGAAGTCTCCTGTTCCTAGGTTTTTTTTTTTTCCTCTCTAGGCATGGTTACCAATCCGAACCATCAAAGGACACAACCAACAATTCCCTAAGCCAACACTATCAACTTCCTTGTTACCAGAGCAGGCATTAAGGTAGAGGCCAAATTCTAGGGTGAGTCAAGTCTCTAGGATGGAGATACAATCTTGTTTGATGTGGTAATTCTTTTCTGTTCTATGGAAGACAGGGGCACCAGATCCTACAGAAATCAGGGATCCTTGCCCCAGATAGCGTCTGCGTTGACAGAAAGCCGAAAGTTCCTTTGCCCTTTTTACTCTTTATGAGGGCACCTGTGAGTGGGTGCACTTGTTTGGAGGTCAGAGTTGATGCCTGGTATCTTGTTCTCTCTCTCTCTCTCTCTCTCTCTCTCTCTCTCTCTCTCTCTCTCTCTCTCTCTCTCTCTCAGCATGGTCTTGCTACATGACTCAGGCTGATTCACAATTGTGGGCTTGCTTACTATGCTCAGCAAGCACGTGGTGACATTAAAGTATGGTAGAAATGGGGATGGGAACAGAACAAGGCTGATCAGGGGGTGAACACCTGAAAGAATGTTCTAGAAGGTGATGGCAGCTATAAGGTAGAAGTGCAAGTCCCCTAATCATGAAGACAGGAAGAAGACTTCTTGTTCATTTTCCTTCTGGCTTAAGTCCAGAGGAGTAAAATGTCCATGTATTATCTGAGTCAGGGACAGTTGATCTAAAGCCATCAGTGACCAACGACAGCATAGAGCTGAGAGGCACACACAGAGAATGGAAAGATCAAACTGAATGCAGGCTTGCAAGAGAGTTTCCTTATGCTTCTGTGGAAAGGACGGAGAAAAAGGATGCTCCCCCGCCCCCGCCCAATCTGCAAAGCTTGTGTGTTGGGGAGAATAACTGTACAGGACAGAGAAATGAAACTCTGGTTCTTAGCGGTGCAGTACATGTGCTTTTACATTTTCATGCAGAAACATCGTGTTCTGTATTTTTGATATTGCACCATCAGAGTTAACGAGCCTTACAGGAGCTCTCTGAGAGATGCGCCAGTATTGTCTGTTTTCAAACAAGGGAGCCAAGGGTTTAGAGAGGTTAGCAGCAGCCTAGCAGGGCTCACTGGTTAAGGAACAGAGCTGTAACTGGACTCTCAGGCTAGTTTAGTCTGCTTTTCTTATTATTTCATTTACAAACCTAAAAGCGGGAGGATGAAATCAGGTAAGCCGTGCTAACACCATGGTGCCTGCTTCCCCACAGATCCTCCGTCACAGTTATAATTCATAGCAACTCAACCTCTGTCCTCTAATGACCGGCTTCTGCTGAGCTTGTGGCATCAATGTTAGCCACAGAATATAGGATCGAATAATCCCCTCCCCTTCCCTCCACCCTGCTCCCTCTCCACCCTTTTTAAGACAAGGTAGGTAGCCTGGCTGATCTGGAACTTTCTGTGGACACCAGGCTGGCAGTTTCCAGAGGGCTGAAATTAGAGGTATGTGGCAGCGGGCCTGGCACCAATGCCCTTTCACCGTAATAAGTAACACTGGGCATTTTCTGACAATACTGTATGATTTACCCATCTCCGATGCTCCTTGCTTTGTTTTTGTGTAGTTCAGTCTCCATATGACTGATCTTGAACTCATGACCCTCCTTGTTGCAGTTCCTGATTACATATGACTCCTTACTCCTCTCTGTGATTTCCACTGCCCTCGTCCAATGCCTCCCATATGTCTGGGATCAGCATCGTTAGAAGGAAGTAGTACATCCTGTCCCCGTTCACGTTTCCCACATCACCACTGGATTTCACTTGCCATCCTTTGGGTGGCTCAATAGGTAAGGGGACAATGTAATACTTTCTCTAGGAGGCCTCTGTTCCTCATGCCCAAAGGCAGACTGCAACAAGCGATATAAGCAGTGTAATCTTAAATTACTCATTTTGGAAATGCATATGCAAACAAACAGAGATTTTAGGCCTCATTTGGGAGACAAGAACATTGAACTCCATGTTCCTTTGATTTTATCAGCAATTTATCAGATTGAGAAAATTAGTGGGACTTATTTAGCAATGGGTAAGGAAGAATGGAGCGGGCGTTTCTGCCGACTAAATCGTGTCACATCTTTCCGCCAATTTCTTCCTATCTGGAGAGCAAGCCCGCCTTAGGATATAATTCAGACGTGCTTGCTAGCACTTTCCAGGTTATGGTGAAGGAGGATGAAGGAACCCTGGCTCCTGAGTGCGTGGGCCGTGTGCTGTCAGACCTCTGCTCTGTCTTGGCTGTGGTCCCCAGTCAGTGCTAAGGTGGGCTCTGCTACTATAATCTTCAAAGGCTCTCGAAGCAGTTGTCAGGACAATTCAGGAGGAGAGAGAGAGACCTGTGCCCTGAGTGACATGCCTTTTTTTTTCTGCCATGGCTTGTTACTCTTTGCCCAAAGTCACATGAAAGAAAGTTGGGTAGAAAAGAGTAGAGTGACGGAATGGTGCGCTGGTCTTGTAATTTATGTTTCTCCCGAAGATGCAGCCCAAGGCTGGGTCTGAAGTTCATTGAGAGAGTCCTGGGAAGCCCTGGGTTCCATTTCCAGAACCATGTATAACCTGGACGTGGTTGTATCCACCTGTAATCCCAGCACTTAGGAGACAGAAGCAGGAGACCAGGGTCATCCTTGCCTATATAGCCAATTATAGGCTAGCCTAGGCTACACAGGACCTTTCTGTCTCAGTTTCTGTTTCTCTCTGTCTCTGTCTGTTAGTTTAGGTCTGTTTCTGACTCCCTCCCTCCCTCTTTTTCTTTCTCCCACACAAACAGAAAAAGACGCACCCTGGTATATGGGTCAGTTCATTAGCTCCAATCAGTTATGACTTATCTATGGAAGTGTGTTACAGACCTGACTGTGATTTCTCAAAACCATTGGGCCTTCTGGGGTGCTGTTCTCTCCACTTGTGGAGGAGGTGGGTGGGCACGCCTTGACCGTGTGTGTGACTTCTTTTAAACCAATAGGCATGCACTCGTTTAAGCAAGGGTTTTCTCCATGCTAAGTTACGCTCATTCTGTCTCAGGCCCTGTGTTTTGATGTGCTGATGTACATTGATGTGAGCTTAAAATCCTCAGCCTACTTCCAAACTCTAAGTCCCCAAGTGCTGTTTGAGAGCTGACTGACTTTTCTTCGGAGTCCTGGCTCTGACAACACAAATAACAATGAAAGAACAACAAATAACAATAAAAATTCTGAGCAAGCAAAGAGTGGTGTGCTTCCTCAAGCATGGCAATTAGCCTGCTGCTCTTCCTGCTAGGTAGTTTCAATTTGTGTCTGGATAGTTTTTGAAACTTTGTGTGTGTGTGTGTGTGTGTGTGTGTGTGTGTGTGTGTCTGTGTTTTGTGTATGTTGTGTGTGTGTTGTGTATATTGTGTGTGTTGTGTATATTGTGTGTGTTGTGTGTATGTTGTGTGTGTGTTGTGTGTGTGTTGTGTATATTGTGTGTGTTGTGTGTATGTTGTGTGGGTGTTGTTTGGGTGTGTTGTGTGTGTGTTGTGTATATTGTGTGTGTTGTGTGTATGTTGTGTGTGTGTTGTGTGGGTGTGTTGTGTGTGTTGTGTATATTGTGTGTGTTGTGTATATTGTGTGTGTTGTGTGTATGTTGTGTGGGTGTGTTGTGTATGTTTTGTGTGTGTGTTGTGTGTGTGTTGTGTCTGTGTGTTGCGTGTGTATGTTTGTGTTTGTGTGTGTGTGTGCGTGTCTGCAGAATATAGGCCAGAGTATAATTTGGGTACATTCCTCAAACATACGTTTCTATGTTTGAGATGAGGTCTTTCACTAGGATGTGGAGCTCCCCAACTACTGCTAACTGATCACTGAGCTCCAGGAGCCTTCCATCTCTGAGCCCTCTCCATTGCTGGAATTACAAGCTTCTCCTCCCACACCCGGCTTTATCCATGGGTGTGAGGCAAGCCAATTGAACTATCTCCTCATCACCTTTTGCTATGCTTTTGAGCAAATAAATCATTCCTTCTCTGGGCAACAGTTCATCTTCGATGGTGCTCCAGTCTGTCGAGAGCACCTGTGGCCTGAAGCAGCATAGGTATTGCAACGAAATCTTGCTTCAGTTACTCACCATTGGCTTCTGAGTATTCAGAACTGGTGTTCAAATCAAATTCTTAAGAGCTTAATAACTCTTGGGAGAAAGTGACTGTAGCCCAGGTAGGAGAATTAAAAAAAAAAATTTAACAGAAACTAAGGATTTAGAAATACGGGCTCCACAATTTTGGCTGAGTTTCTGGATTCTTTATTTTGAGCCAAATCATTGCAACACTTAGCACAGGGTATCTTGTTTTTCTGCTCCAAGAAATGGCCTGAGAGCTACCAGGGAGGCCGTTGGAGGTTGCAAATAGAAGCGCCTGCCTCTCTACCACACTGGTTGGTGGAGACCATAAAAGAAGCGCAAAGTTAATTGTGCTCATTGCTGTGCGAGCGTCAGCATTGTCTGCTTTAATGCAGGTCTTGGCCAGGGTCCTGTGAACCATTAATTAATATCATGGCTTGGCTGTCAGCAGGTAAACAGGGGTGCTAAATTTCATCATTTCTTGGTCAAGTTCAAGTGTGGATTCGAAGTCGTGCTCCTAATGAAAGTGGTGACTGAATGTCTTTTCCTTGGTGCCAATCACAGACCCTAGCAGGTCTTGCTGACCTGTGAGTGTGCTGGATGTTTTACTGAGTTCCTCAAGACGCAAGGTACTCACCATTGACGTTTGCTATAAGCCCTGTTTGCGTCATCTGGTTCAGAGACTCAGGGAACCTTGAGTTTCTTTGCTCAAAGTCCATATGAATTGTTTCTAATCACACAGTGGTTTATTTGTTTATCTTTTAAAGTCTGCCTTTGGGAGTTTGCACCCAAATTCACAAGTCTGAATTCACATCCTAAATTTTCTCAGAGAGCTTCTCTCTGAGAAAGAAAATGGAAGTTATTTTAGATTTGGTTAGTGGTGGGGCTACCAGAAGAGTCCATCTCAGGAAGAGTTACCACTTAAAAAAAAAAAAAAAGAAAGAAAAGAAAAAGAAAAAAAACTCTATTCTTTCTTCCAGCTCTCCTGTTTATGGGGCTGACATCATTCAGAGATGAGAGAGAAAATTTTGTGGCACCGTTTCAAAAGCCAAACACCTCTCACTTACTCACTAAGTTAATAACAACACAAGAACTGTTAAAGATGTACCAAGCTCACTGGAACTGGAATTACAACAGAGCAACTGCTCGCTGTGCCCAGGGGGGAAAGCTGAGCAAACATGAGCTTCCAACAGGATCAGGAATGGGCAGGGAGGGTACTCGAGGTCTGCACAGAAACCCACGCTAAAGGTGCCCAGGGATCCCATGGCAAGTGGTGAGATCCACGCTGAAGGTGCCCAGGGATCCCATGGCAATTGGGGTATTTTCTTAACTGCCTCATCTATTTCCTCTTTCCCCACCACTGGATTGGTTCAGGAAAGCATGGAATAGTCTCATTGCACCTGGCTTCGCATGAGCCCTGCTACAGTTTATCTCTGTGTCTCTGTGTCTCTGTGTCTCTGTGTCTCCCTCCCTCCCTCCTTCCCTCCCTCTCTTCCTCCCCCCTCCCTCCTTCCCTATCTCCCTCCCTCTCCCTCTCTCTCTCTCCCTCAGTCCCTTCCTCAGTGCCCCTCTCTCTCCCTTTCCTCCCTGCCCCCCCCCCCACCTTCCCCACCCCCACGTTCCGGAATCGTCTGCCTCCGTTTCTTCACGGAGCCACACAGGATGCAAAGTCATCAAAAGCTTGGACCCTTCCTCCCTGCACCCCATCACCAACTTCTCCCTGCCCCTGACCTGGGATAACTTACCAGCACTTCCTTGTCTCCCAGTGTCAGTTTTGCAAAGAAGAAAAAAAAATAAAGAAATCAACTGAAAGGATGGGGGGTGGGCAATTTTGTTTTTAACCGTTACTACTCTAAATGCTGCGTTTCTACTGTCTGCCAGCGTTTTCATGTCGGGCATGATCTTCTCTGAAAAGCTGAGAGATGTTTTATGTTTTCTCAGCTGTATGTTTTTTAAGACAGCCTCGGAATCACTTATTGGCATTTCTCACTGAACTTTTTTGTTTTCATAGGTGTGTAAACGCGTTATCGAAGATATTTTGGCATTTACCAGAGAGTCAAGTCTGTAGGCTTTAGTGAAGGAGATCGGCTCCCCCTCCCACCCTTTTTCTCTTTTTTTCAAATTTGTTTTCTTGAAAGAGATGGGGTGAGGAGGCTGACAGGCGCTCTGGAGTTTTGCACCAAAGTCTTTGGCTACGTTTATCTTGCTTGAGGTTGTTTGCACTGAAAAAGCTAAAATTCCAGCACTTCTGACAAGACATTTCTTTCTATTTCTTTCCCCTCCCCTCTGGCTATAGCACATCTAGACCTTAAAGTGATTGCTGCTCTCTCTCTCTCTCTCTCTCTCTCTCTCTCTCACACACACACACACACACACACACACACACACGGCCATATAACTTCAAAACCTGGTTACTTATTTGAATGTCAGAGGAAGGTGCAGTTTCTGATTGCTAGGCAGGGGCCTAAGGATATATGCTTTAACACCATCCTCCATGCTGGCCCTGCTGCAAAGTGAGTGTGAAAACCTGATATGTTGTAGGCATGGAGGGAGCAGCTTTGGCCCAATCGCCCAGCAGCTCACTTCCATGTAGATTAGACGGACATTCATCAAGTACCCACTATGTGCCGCTGGCATGAGGCCAGGCAGTCAGATGCTGAAATACCTAAGATTCAGCTCTGCCTGTGATGTCCTCACCCTCTAGTGAGACAGGCAGATATTTTCCATTTCATGTGGTTGTTCTGAGACAGGGTTGAGGAGAGCCCAAGCCAAGTTCAGGGTTTGGAGAAGGTTTCCTGAATACGGACTTTCTATCTGCCTGAAAGACATTGGGGACTCATTGATAGAAAAGTCAGGGGTGGGGTGGGGTCCTGACGGACATCTGAGAAAGATGTGAGAGCAATGGGAAGAGTTCCCAAGGGGCCTCTGAATCCCCAGTCAGGGATGAGTTGGTGCAACACTTTGAATAATGGTCTCTCCTTTACCTTCCCCTTTCCCGGAGACTTGGACATCAGACATCAGTGCAGGAGAAGAAACCAAAGTGTGAGTTTTAGTTAGAGTAGACGGGTAACGTTTGCTTTGTGCTGAACTAGCTTCTCCTAGGTAGTACAAAACAGAGGCGACTATTGTTTCCTGGGTGTGGCTAGGGCTCTATAAAAACATATAACGTATGAGACGCTCAGTCCTGTTCTTGGAGCGCAGTCTACAGCACGCTCCTTTAGCCCACAGTGATGAACATAGAGTAAGTTCTCTATGGCTGCTAAATATCTGATAAAATAATCTAGAGGAAGGCCCTTTTTCTAGATGGTTAAACTAACCAGGATTTAATACAGCAAACAGAGCAAGCAGGATGCATTGAACAGAAAAGGTCTGAAGTAGAGATACAGCTCAGTTGGGAGAGTACTGTCCTAACATACAAGAAGCCCTCGATTCAACCTCTAGCACCTTATGAACCCGGGTGATGCACAAGACTGCAACTGCAGCACTGCAAAGGTAGAAGTAAGTGGACCAAGAGTTCAAAGCCATCTTCAGTCTCAGCCCGTTCACGGCCAATCTGGGCTATAAGAGACCCTGTCTCAAATTAACAGAAAGGACCTCAGTGCAGAGAATTTGGTTTTCACAAATTCCTTTAACAAATCCAAACTCTTACTCCACAGGTAGAATGTGCCCTCCCTCCATAGTCTGGGCCTCAGTTTAGCCATCTGTGTAAGGGGCACAAATGTTGACATCTCACAGGGCACTGTGTGGTGAAGCGAGACAACTGATGAAGAATCCTTGGTGTAGGTTGAGTGGACAACATGAGGGGTGAGAAGGAGAAGGGGGAAATTGCCATCCACCCTACAATGTTTTCGTTTCATAGACTCATAGGATGTCAGGATGGGAAGCGACAGTGAGGGTGAAAACCGTCATTCCATCTTGCATGGCAATCATTTCTGTGCTTTTCTATAGAGTTTTATCCCCAAAATGTGCCTCCCTAATTGCCCAAGTTGAAGCTTTGCTTTTGTAAAATTATGCAGTCTTTTTAACACGCGAGGAGTTTAAAAGCTCCCCGAGAGAACTTTCATAACACTCCCGGGGACAGAGCAACCCTGATGAAAGAACTCTGGCACAGGGCTGGGGTGGTTCACGAGGTGAGACTGGATTGGGCTGAGGACCTAGGATGAGGAGGGGAATCTTGGACCTCCCACCAGGCCGGGAGCAGGTGTGGGCAGCTGCCCATGGCTTCCTCCATCTGGCATCAGTGAGCAACTAAAAGACCAGGAGAGATTTGGGCAGATGTCTGTTAGTCACTCCAGAGACAGGTGTGAGGACGACCCCTAGGGAGGCCAAGAAGACCTTTGCCACCTCAAAAAAACAAAACAAAACAAAACAAAACAAAACAGAGAAACAACAACAACAAAACACCTGCGGATCTTTCTGACAAGGTGACGTGACGTGATACTTTGGGGTTTTCAGTCTGTCTCAACACTGGAACTACAAACCACAGGACCTTTAGGCTGAGGGTGGGGACACCCAGAAAGGGCCAGCCCTCACCTTTCCTGTTGAAGTAAAGAGTCGAGAAGAAAAAAGTTTGCAAATAGAAGAGAACGAGAGATGGTTCAGTCAACTGTGGGAAAAACAAAGCAAATAAAGCCCAGGAAGGATGCTCTCTGGTGGGACTGGGCATCTCTGAGAAGTCTGGGGGCACTGCTAAGGAGGCTAGCATTTGTGACACAGTTTACCCTTTTGGCTGAGCCTGCTAAGTTTTGATGAAAACGTAAAAAGAATAAAAGAAGTATGTTTTTGGCTTCAGCACAGCCATATGACACAGAGTGAGAGGGGGAAAGGAAAACTCCACTCTAAATACCAAGCTTGCATTCTCTCTGTGTGGGCAGGAGGTTTTATTACCATTATTTTTTATTTTTATTTCATACATCATTAAAATCCTTTGGCCCTTTCCCTAAGTCAGCGCACTTAAAACAAAATAATGAGGAAGGAAAACACTAAGGAAAAGTACAATTTCGATTATGTGTAACAAGGTGCTCTAAATGCATGGGCCAGGGGACCTTCTCTGTGGATCCTACCAAGTCAGCTTCGGAGAAATGATGCATACCGCCTAAAAAGTTTGAGTCTTCTCTAGGTTTGAGAGCCTTGGAGCATAGAAGTCGGGAAGTGCTTGGGATACGGAAGGTATACCGTTTCTGTGGCCTTGGGCGAGGTGCTTAACCTTTGGGTGCCTCAGTTTCCCGCTCTGCAAAATGGGGATAATGAGACTTAATGACCTCACCATGCTGAGGTAAGGATTAATTAGTTGATGCTTGTAAATGGCTTTGAAGCCAGAAAATGCTACAACAGAGCTAGGCATTAGTATTAATAATACATTTCAACTGAGTTAATACTTGTATCGGCTGTCTTGGAGTTCCCTGGCAGTTTCATCTGGGGATTGACTTTTCAGCTTCGCTCATTAAAATGAAATAAAAAAGAACGTTGCTGGCAGACAGTAGCTCTGGCCTTCAGCGCAAAGATGAACTCATTCCTGTCCCCGAGTAAAAGGCTCTCTTTTCTAGGGGGGGCATTCAAGAGGTACGTCAAATGTCAAAATGGAACAGGAGGCACAGTGGGACACCTCAGCAGCTCAGACCTGTCAGAGATGCCAGTCGAGCACATACAAGGGAGATGCTTGCAGATCTGGGAGGAAACCACTTTCCAGAATTGATTCAATTCCTACGGTCTGGACCTAACCACAGAGCGCTTTATCTGTCCTCTGTGTTGGGTTGTTTTTCACTTGTAGGTCCCTTTTTCTGGCCTCCACCCCTTCCTGTGCTAGGTCACTTTGGGCTGTGTGCTGTACGTGACTTTTAAGTCTCCTGTGAGATCCATGCTCACCCCCTTCCCGCTAAGTCATGTCAGAAAACTCTGACCGTCCGACCCATCCTCATGACGTGAATATTCCAGAGGGTGGGTAGCACAACACAGCCCTTGGTACCTAACGGAAGTTCAGGATGTATCTATCCAGTTAGAGCTGGATCTTGGAGACTTCCTGAGCGCCCGACGTTGAAAGCCTAGAAAGAGTATGGCAACAGCACGGGATGGGAATTAGCCTTCCTGTGAGCCTTTGGTTGGCTATGAATGCTAAGTAATCATACCAGCCTTATTTCTGTTACTATATCAACATACTAGAGGCTTGGTAGTTTCTAAAGAAAGGAGGTTTATTTATTTGAGAGTTCTATGTGTTCAAGGGTGTGGTCCAACATCCATCCAGCTCTGGGGAAGGTTTCATGATGGAAACACTGCAGGAAAGACAAGAGAGAGCAGAGGCCAAGCTTCTTTTTTATAAACAAGCCGCTTGCTAGAACTGACTCAGGATCCCATGAGAACTCCAGTAATGACTTCTTAGACCCATGTCCTCAGTGAGTCAACGACTTCCCATGGGACCCTCCTCTTAAAGGTCCCGCCACCTCTTCACACAGAAAGGCAAGCTGTTGAGCGTCACAGTTGAAGGATTTCTGACATACGGGAATGGTTTTCCCACAAGGGGTGCTGTTAGTACTATTATCTAGTTAGTCGTCCACCTATTCTGTGGTTGCCAGTGAAGACCTCCTCCTGGCTCCCTCAGAATTGTGCAGATAACTGGTTAGAAGCACAGAATCTCAGGCTCAGGCTCGAGAAGCATAAGTTCAGGTTCAGGCCCCTCTTGATCAGTGAGGCGTCTTGTAGTTGGTAGCTACCCAGCTGAGCAGTCAAACAACAAAGCCAATGTCCGAGCTCTGCCTGGGACATCTGAGTGGTCTTGCAGCTGGTAAGGGCCTGAGAGGGTGGGTAGGCTATTTCCTTTACATTCTGTTCCTGGAACTTATTTCTGTCTCCCGATCACAGGGCACCTGGCTAACCCTTCCCAGGCCTTTCCTTCTGATTTTCTCCTCATATCTCAAGCCAGTTGCAAGCTCCACTCGGGGAATGAAACCACATCTCTGTGTTTCTGGCACTGTTCACTAAAGCTCTCATGGCACCGTGTGCTCAGGGACCTCTCAGGGCCTAGCCCGTGTGTGATTCAGGATCAGTATGTGACAATGGGAGGTGGAGGGATTTGAAAATCTCTTCTGTTCGGTTGTTGAAGGTAAAGTAAGAACTTTGTAAGAATATAACTTTGTAGATAGCCAGCAGATCCACTTTTTAAATTAAGATTTATTTTATTTTTAATGGTGGCTATTCCTGTGTGTCTGTGCATTGGTATATGGACATGTGAGGGTATGTGCCATCAAAATTCAAAAGAGGGAGTCAGGTCTCTTGAAGCTGAAATTATAGGAGGTTGTTCGACACTTGATATTGGTGCTGGGAACTGAACTCAGATCCCGTCTGAAGGAGCCCAGACTCCGCTGAGCCATCTCTCTAGTCCTGTGGACATTATCTTTTGAAAGGGCCATGCTTGGGGCTGGAGAGACAGCTCAGTTGGTAAGGAACTTACCATGCAAGTGTGAGAATCCTAGTTCAGCCAACAGCACCCACATAAAAAGTTGGAGATGTTAATATTCCCTTGTAATCTGCTGGGAGTCTGAGGCAGGAGGATGCCTGAGTCTCACTTAGCAGCCCATCCAGCCGAAACGGTAACCTCCCCATAAAAATCAGAGACCCTGTCTCAAAAAGTACGTCACACGGCTCCTGCAGAACAACACTACAAGTTAACCTCTAGTCTCCATCTGAAGCCACGTGAACTCCCTCACACACAGGCAGAGGCAGATTTACAGAGATCACCGAACGGAGGTCACTCGGAAACTGTCTTCTTGTGCTGAATCTTCTTGGTAACTCTATGGCTGAGCTCTTCCTAGTCTTGTTAGACACTCTATCTGAATTAGCATGAGCAGAGAATCTCGGAATGTTCTCCCTATCCTAAGATTCTTCCAAATCTTCATCTTTGGCACGGCAAGCCCTCTGTTGAAGTCCTGTGTCCTTGACTTTTGGAAAGGCTTAGGATTTAATTGTGAGAACCCCGGGTTTCCTTCAGCAGATTCTAGAGTTGATTTAAGTAATTTGGCTTGGGGTAATTGAGGCCCAGGGGCTTGATACTGCCCTTTGGGAGGGATAACTAGCAGACACGGTGACAGGGCTGGCTCCTGTTGCCCAGTATCTCACAGTCTGCAGGGTTCCCTGGTGCCAAGCAATCTTGAACTGATATCCCAGGGATAACAGTAATTAGGATCTTCAAAGTACTTGGCAAGCATTCATTAGCCGCTCCCAGAGAAGAGAAGAGAGAAAAGGGAAACAAATAACACACAATCACCCCCATTTTGTAGATACTGAACATCAAGGCACAAACAATGATGTCTTGCCTAATCCATACTTTAAGAAAAGCCAGTGGTTGTGTGTGTTGTATATTCACACACATCTGTGGGAGTGGGGTATAGGTGTGAGCTGTTGTCCTTTGCATCTCTCTCCCCCGTGTTTATAAAACATTTAAAAGTATTCCTTCATAACTGCACAGATATTTATATTACGTCATTCATATGTGTCCCCTTCCTTTTAGGTTTTGAGACAGGGTCTCTCAGCATAAGCTCACAGGTTGGCTGGGCCGGCTGGTTTGTGAACTCCAGTGGTGTTCTGTCTTTGCCTGTCTGGTGTGGCACTCACGGGTGTTTGTTCCCACGGCTGACATTTCCTGTGGATGCTGAGGCTTACAACCCAGTTCCTCACGGTCGCATGGCAAGCACGCTACCAACTGACTTACCTCTCTAGTCTCTAAAATTACATACACTTCGGGTCAGGCAATTCTCTGGGATGCTTGTGTGTGTGCTGCAGGATGATTGGCCATCTTGACCTGTCAAATATAAGTAGTTCTCTAACCCCAGTCGTGACTTGTAGCAACAGCCTCAGAGATTGTCAAGTGTTTCCCAGGGAATGAAGGAGGAGGCGTAAGAGGCTTCAGCTTTGGATTTTGTTTAATATTAAATATGTGTTCTTAATGCTCTGATGACAAACTGCATGTGGTCCCTATTCCTTCCTGAGAATGGCTATGTCCTAAGCAAATAATCATATCATTTTGGGGGAGTCTGACTTCCTTACTGAGATGCTCAAACATGTGCAACACAAGTAGAGAAGAGTTTCAAATAGGAACGTCTATAGAGCTTCCTCCAGGGCTACTCTTAGATTCGGTAATGAAGGCTGTGTACTACCTCCCTCTCCACAGAAGGCAGCTCTATGGGTCTAGAGGCTTCAACATCTGTAAGAGATGTTGCTGTGAATCTTTGTCCTTTGGGCACAGATATACTCTGTACACAGGTAGGTTTGTTTTGGAACCTTGTAACCCTGGGAGGCTGAACTTTCTAGATGATTGGGACCTGTATTAAAAATCTTATCACTTCTGATAGCTGAGATTCAGACACAACTAATCTAGGCCTATCTGGGGCTAGCCTGGGGTGGAAGCCATAGGCCATCAAGAGGTGATAGAGGTTATCAGTGAAACCACAATAGGCGGGGAGGACTATTTTGTTTTCAGATAGGAGAGTTGAAGCAGACACCGGTGAAAATATATGGGGTATGTTGTTACCAGTAAACCCTGAGGTTAAGTCCAAATTGAATAACACAAAGTGACTTTGCTGCCCCAAATGGAGTGGTTCCCCCTTTCCCTTGTGTGTGTGTGTGTGTGTGTGTGTGTGTGTGTGTGTGTGTGTGTGTGTAGATCAGAGAGGTTATCCTCTGGTAGCGTGTCCTAGGCTGCAAATTGCCAAGTAGGAAGCTGGCTGTCCAGCAAGCCACAGGGAATCAGCCTGTCTCCCAAGTACCGGAACTGTACGTGTGCCACCACCCAAGATCTCATTCCTACTACTCATTTTTTAATGTGGGTTTCAGGGATTGAACGCAGGTCTTCTGACTGGGCTGTCTCGATAGCTTCAGACTGATACTTTTTTCCTGGGGAGATCCTCAGTGGGTAAAATACAGGTTGGTGAATCAGGGGGCTTTCCTATGAGGTCAGAGGCAAGTGTGTCCCCAGGATGGGCCCCAAGGAGGACATCTCCCTATGCTGTCTCTCCCTTTGCTTTCTCCACAGTTTCCTCCAGCAAATTCACAGTCTAGACTCAGCCCACTCAGAGGGCTTTATTGCTCAGTTTAAGGTAAATTCCTGCCCAAGGCTGGTTTCTGTGGTGTACATGGTGGGCCATAGGCATTTCTGTAGCTTAATCTCTCGGGAGTAGGGTTATACCATTTTAAGTATTCTGAATTGCTCCACCCTGAGCGCTCTAGTCTCTTTTGTTCTCTATCCCTTATTCTGGCCCAGAAAACCGAGAAATCTCATATGTTTTTAGTTCCTGGTGCTAAGATTCTTTCAGTATTTAGAGTAGACGTCTGATATTTTCTGCTGTAGTTTCTAATGACTACACAATGAAAGTCACTGTGTGCCCTTTGTTCAAGGGTAACTTACCTTGTCAATGTCTGTGTTCCTTCTGGGGAAGAAAAGGTGTCACAGGATTCTGGTCTTGGGAAGTGAATGTCGCAAGTTCTTTGCCTCAGATGGGATGAGAGACAGTGAGTTCAAGAGAGCAGATTTCTCAGCAGCAAGCAATTCAGAGTACTAGAAGTGAGATCAGACCTGATTTCCCCAAATATCTGGCAGATGGGTAACCCATCACCAGCATCAAGTTTTCCAATATTCCTCTCCCAAGTTTCCTCATATCTCCTGTTATCCCTTCTACTTCTTGTCTTACCAAATGCCTTACAACCAAGGACCTGTTGCTTTCTTTCTTCCTTTATCTCTTTCTTTCTCTTTCTTCCTTCCTTCCTTCCTTCCTTCCTTTCTTTCTTTCTTTCTTTCTTTCTTTCTTTCTTTCTTTCTTTCTTTCTTTCTTTCTTTCTTTGTGACTACAGTTTACTTTTTGGAGTTTTGTGAACTATTACTGTATTCTTTTGTCTGGCTTTGCTCAAGTTTAATGCTTTTTGCACTCTATCTGGGTAGTGCAACCAATCCTTCACTGCTGAGTTCCATCACACAGGCATACCATAACTTTTAATCTGTCCATTTTTGCATGGATGTCTGAGTTCGTTCCAAACATTAGCTGTTATAAATAGATTCAATGTGAATATCCACATCCACATTACTACAGAGTCACACACTCTCAGCTGAGCAAATGTTCCTTTTATTTTGTACTACTTTGCATTTAGGAAGGGTTTCTTAGTTTTTTTTTGGAGGGGGCACAAAGAGGGGGAAGCATCTGAGAATCTAGCTTGCCCACTGTCCACAAGGTAATGAAATTATGGGCTGGATGGAATGCGAACCCACTCTCAGGATCTGTGATATCTGTTTCTAGCAACTCAGTCACTCCTCAGCTTTCCCGATGGCTTCTCATTTAGGAGGTATTTATGGTAGTTATTTCTGCCAGGAGGAATAGTCATGGTAATCAGTGAATGCCCCTGAAACTTCTCTGGAGCCAACCATCACTCTCTGGGAGGAGATTTTATTGGAAAAGGAGACAGTCGCTGCCTCATTCAGGACCAGGAGTTTGACATGGTTGGATTTTTCAGGCCCGGGCCAATTGTTTAACATCCCTAATTCCACAAAGAACATTAGAATTTTGACAGCAGAGAAAAAGTAGAAAAGGCAGATTGTGATTCAACTGAAAATACATTTTCCCTGGGTGACAGATTATGGAGTTCTTCATATTCCCAAGTGAGCAGATAATTGTAACACTTTGCTTCTCCCCGGTGTTGTATAAATCAGGCCTTAAGAAGCAACGGTATTTTTTCTATTCCTTGTGTCTCTCTGAGCTCTTCTCAGACAACCTTGCTGGCACTACAGCAGGACTGACTCTCAGTGCCCAGTGAGAACTCTCCCCTCCCCTTCCCCACGGTGGTGGAGTTGCAGGAGACACACCAGGTCATCTTGGGAATCCAGTCTGGACTTGGCAAAGGCTCTCTAGGTGTTCATAAAAGACTACCACTCCTCCCTCCTGTACAGAAAGCACAGAAGGGGAAGTCAGCTGATGCCCTGTGCATTTCAAGGAAAGGAAGAAAGGAGTTGAGCTCTCCTGCCAACCCGGAAGCAGCGTTTTGACTGAGTTCTTGATTCTGAGGGGCACAGGAAGCGTATTTTAGATAAAGAAGAAACGTTTCTCCTACCTTGCAGGCAGGAAATGGGTTTTTGGTCCTGGGATTCCTCTTTGAGCATGTGGGTGTCATGACTTCCTCTCTCTCTCTCTCTCTCCCTCTCTCTCAAGTTCTTACATTTTGAAAACAGATCTAATGCCCTGGAAACCATTTGTTTTGGGTAAATTCCAATATAGAAATAAAAATTAGACTTGGTTTGTGGGGTTTTGGGAAGCATAACCCCGACTCCACTTTTTCTGTTTACGTGATGCAGAATGCTTTTTCGCAGGAGATTAACACTGTCAGGCTGCTCAATTTAGAGGTCAGTTCTCACTGGTTGCTAAAATAAACATCACAGTTTGACAGCTGTTGCATGTTTTTCTTTTTTTTTAAAGTAATATCCCCATAAAGAAAGAGAAAAGTGGAATAGACCAAACCACCATACTTTGTCAGTAGCATTATCTAACTATCTATCTGTCTGTCTGTTTGTCTGCCTGCCTGCCTGCCTATCTATCTATCTATCTATCTATCTATCTATCTATCTATCTATCTATCTATCTATCTATCTATCATCTATCTATCTATCTATCTATCTATCTATCTATCTATCTATCATCTATCTGTTTTTAATTCTATAAAAATCTCTGGTGTGTGTGTGTGTGTGTGTGTGTGTTTTCCTTTGATGGGGGCATGGCTTTGCTTTCTCTGTTTTGCAAAGGGCAAAATGATTCCACCTAATTATTACCATTAGTAATTTATCTTACTATTTGTATGTATACGTGTATATACAGTGTGGTTCGTGCATGCACAGAATGCCTGGTCGTCAGAGGACAGTCTTCAATATGGGACCTTAAGCATCTTTGAACTTTTGTTTGGGCAGGGCTTTCATTGGCCTCGAACTTTACTGCATACGTTAGGCTTACTGGTATGGAAAGTTCCAGAGATCCTCTTGTTTCTGCCTTTCTTCTCGCCATTTCTGGGGTTGTAGGTGTGCACTATGACACCCGGCTTTCTCTATGGGTTCTGGGAATATGGACTCACATCTTCATGCTTGCCAGACAAGCACCTTACGTGCTGAACAATCTTCCTGGGGCTACTATGACTTTTTGAAACAGAGCGTTATAGAGCCCAGAGTGCTTTCCAGCTCACTGTGAGATAGAGGGTGATTTTAGACTCCTGGTCTTCCTGTTTTCACTTCCTAAGTGCCAAGACTACAGGCTGGTGCCACCACATCTAGGATCTCGTTGAATTCTGATTCTAACACTTGTGAGTTTGGAGAGTAATGTAATGCCATGATTTCTATCAGTCTGCAAAGGGTAGGAATGTAGCGAAATAGTAATTTGCCTTGCCTACCATAGATGAGGTCTGTGGTCCCTAATACCGCAGAACAAACAAAGCAAACAGACAAATCTCCTTGCCACAGTTGAGGTCCATCCACCTCAATGGTCTCTGAGTCAGCAGATCTGGAGTAGGATCTGATAGTGTTTCAAACACATTTCCTGCCACTGTAGATGCTGCTAACTTTAGGTCCACTCTTGGAGAAGTGTTGATTTAATGTAAAGACATGGGTGCCAGGGTCCTAGAGTCAAGATTCCAAGTTCAGTGGAAACTGAATACTTAATAATTCTTCAAATGCCGAGTCAGAGGTTAGTAGGCGAACTTATGTAAATACCGAGATAGTATGTGTTACAAGCTGTGCTGGTCACGTGGTTTTGGATACAATTACTGAACTCCAATTTAATTCCACTATTGTAGTTCAAGAGTATGTCAGACACATTTGAAAACAAATGAGCATGACAGTGTTCTTTTTTTATTAAAATAGTAGTAATTATATTTAATAATCCATGTCCCATGTTTGGGACCCACATGAAGACCAAGCTGCTCATCTGCTACATATGTGCAGGGTGGTAGGGAGTGGGGTGGGGATGGGGAGGTAGGTCCAGCCCATGTATGCTTTTTGGTAGGTGGTTCAGTCTCTGGGAGCCCCAGGGTCCAGGTTAGTTGACTCTGTTGTTCTTCCTGTGAAGTTGCTATCCCCTTAGGGGCTGCAATCCTTCCTTCTATTCTTCTGTAAGAGTCCTCCATCTGTTTGGCTGTGGATAGCTGCATCTGTCTGAGTCAGGTGCTGGGTAGAGTCTTTCAGAGGACAGTCAGAGCATGATAATGTTCTAATAAAACTTTGTTTGCATAAATGGCAGCAAAACAATGGTCCAAATGGTTTGTTAGCCTAAACTCTATTTTACAGATGAAGAGATTGCCTGGCAGAAATGCTAGTTGATGGTCACGTAGGTTGTTAAATATTTTTCTTTCTTTTTTTTTTTTAATTAACTTGAGTATTTCTTATATACATTTCAAGTGTTATTCCCTTTCCCGGTTTCCGGACAAACATCACCCTCCCCCCTCCCCTTCCTTATGGGTGTTCCCCTCCCAAACCTCCCCCCATTGCCACCCTCCCCACATAGTCTAGTTCACTGGGGGTTCAGTCTTAGCAGGACCCAGGGCTTCCCCTTCCACTGGTGCTCTTACTAGGATATTCATTGCTACCTATGGGGACAGAGTCCAGGGTCAGTCCATGTATAGTCTTTAGGTAGTGGCTTAGTCCCTGGAAGCTCTGGTTGCTTGACATTGTTGTACTTTTGGGGTCTCGAGCACCTTCAAGCTCTTCCAGTTCTTTCTCTGATTCCTTCAACGGGGGACCTATTCTCAGTTCAGTGGTTTGCTGCTGGCATTCGCCTCTGTATTTGCTGTATTCTGGCTGTGTCTCTCAGGAGCGATCTACATCCGGCTCCTGTCGGTCTGCACTTCTTTGCTTCATCCATCTTGTCTAATTGGGTGGCTGTATATGTATGGGCCACCTGTGGGGCAGGCTCTGAATGGGTGTTCCTTCAGTCTCTGTTTTAATCTTTGCCTCTCCCTTCCCTGCCAAGGGTATTCTTTTTCCTCATTTAAAGAAGGAGTGAAGCATTCACATTTTGATCATCCGTCTTGAGTTTCCTTTGTTCTAGGGATCTAGGGTAATTCAAGCATTTGGGCTAATAGCCACTTATCAATGAGTGCATACCATGTATGTCTTTCTGTGAGTGGGTTAGCTCACTCAGGATGATATTTTCCAGTTCCAACCATTTGCCTACGAATTTCATAAACTCGTTGTTTTTGATAGCTGAGTAATATTCCATTGTGTAGATGTACCACATTTTCTGTATCCATTCCTCTGTTGAAGGGCATCTGGGTTCTTTCCAGTTTCTGGCTATTATAAATAAGGCTGCGATGAACATAGTGGAGCACGTGTCTCTTTTATATGTTGAGGCATCTTTTGGGTATATGCCCAAGAGAGGTATGGCTGGATCCTCAGGCAGTTCAATGTCCAATTTTCTGAGGAACCTCCAGACTGATTTCCAGAATGGTTTTACCAGTCTGCAATCCCACCAACAATGGAGGAGTGTTCCTCTTTCTCCACATCCTCGCCAGCATCTGCTGTCACCTGAGTTTTTGATCTTAGCCATTCTCACTGGTGTGAGGTGAAATCTCAGGGTTGTTTTGATTTGCATTTCCCTTATGACTAAAGATGTTGAACATTTCTTTAGGTGTTTCTCAGCCATTCGGCATTCCTCAGCTGTGAATTCTTTGTTTAGCTCTGAACCCCATTTTTTAATAGGGTTATTTGTTTCCCTGCGGTCTAACTTCTTGAGTTCTTTGTATATTTTGGATATAAGGCCTCTATCTGTTATAGGATTGGTAAAGATCTTTTCCCAATCTGTTGGTTGCCGTTTTGTCCTAACCACAGTGTCCTTTGCCTTACAGAAGCTTTGCAGTTTTATGAGATCCCATTTGTCGATTCTTGATCTTAGAGCATAAGCCATTGGTGTTTTGTTCAGGAAATTTTTTCCAGTGCCCATGTGTTCCAGATGCTTCCCTAGTTTTTCTTCTATTAGTTTGAGTGTGTCTGGTTTGATGTGGAGGTCCTTGATCCACTTGGACTTAAGCTTTGTACAGGGTGATAAGCATGGATCGATCTGCATTCTTCTACATGTTGCCCTCCAGTTGAACCAGCACCATTTGCTGAAAATGCTATCTTTTTTCCATTGGATGGTTTTGGCTCCTTTGTCAAAAATCAAGTGACCATAGGTGTGTGGGTTCATTTCTGGGTCTTCAATTCTATTCCATTGGTCTATCTGTTTGTCTCTGTACCAATACCATGCAGTTTTTATCACTATTGCTCTGTAATACTGCTTGAGTTCAGGGATAGTGATTCCCCCTGAAGTCCTCTTATTGTTGAGGATAGCTTTAGCTATCCTGGGTTTTTTGTTATTCCAGATGAATTTGCAAATTGTTCTGTCTATCTCTTTGAAGAATTGGATTGGTATTTTGATGGGGATTGCATTGAATCTGTAGATTGCTTTTGGTAAAATGGCCATTTTTACTATATTAATCCTGCCAATCCATGAGCATGGGAGATCTTTCCATCTTCTGAGGTCTTCTTCAATTTCTTTCCTCAGTGTCTTGAAGTTCTTATTGTACAGATCTTTTACTTGCTTGGTTAAAGTCACACCGAGGTACTTTATATTATTTGGGTCTATTATGAAGGGTGTCGTTTCCCTAATTTCTTTCTCGGCTTGTTTCTCTTTTGTATAGAGGAAGGCAACTGATTTATTTGAGTTAATTTTATACCCAGCCACTTTGCTGAAGTTGTTTATCAGCTTTAGTAGTTCTCTGGTGGAACTTTTGGGATCACTTAAATATACTATCATGTCGTCTGCAAATAGTGATATTTTGACCTCTTCTTTTCCGATCTGTATCCCCTTGATCTCCTTTTGTTGTCTGATTGCTCTGGCTAGAACTTCAAGAACTATATTGAATAAGTAGGGAGAGAGTGGGCAGCCTTGTCTAGTCCCTGATTTTAGTGGGATTGCTTCAAGTTTCTCTCCATTTAGTTTAATGTTAGCAACTGGTTTGCTGTATATGGCTTTTACTATGTTTAGGTATGGGCCTTGAATACCTATTCTTTCCAGGACTTTTATCATGAAGGGGTGTTGAATTTTGTCA
Source organism: Rattus norvegicus (assembly GCF_021556685.1). Classification (NCBI taxonomy): domain Eukaryota; kingdom Metazoa; phylum Chordata; class Mammalia; order Rodentia; family Muridae; genus Rattus; species Rattus norvegicus. Next base: position 75,669,372 of record NC_141550.1, read on the forward strand.
AATGCTTTCTCAGCATCTAATGAAATGATCATGTGGTTCTGTTCTTTCAGTTTGTTTATATGATGGATCACGTTGATGGTTTTCCTTATATTAAACCATCCCTGCATGCCTGGGATGAAGCCTACTTGATCATGGTGGATGATTGTTTTGATGTGCTCTTGAATTCGGTTTGCCAGAATTTTATTGAGTATTTTTGCGTCGATATTCATAAGGGAAATTGGTCTGAAGTTCTCTTTCTTTGTTGGGTCTTTGTGTGGTTTAGGTATAAGAGTAATTGTGGCTTCATAGAAGGAATTCGGTAGGGCTCCATCTGTTTCAATTTTGTGGAATAGTTTGGATAATATTGGTATAAGGTCTTCTATGAAGGTTTGATAGAATTCTGCACTAAACCCGTCTGGACCTGGGCTCTTTTTGGTTGGGAGACCTTTAATGACTGCTTCCATTTCCTTAGGAGTTATGGGGTTGTTTAACTGGTTTATCTGTTCCTGATTTAACTTCGATACCTGGTATCTGTCTAGGAAATTGTCCATTTCCTGAAGATTTTCAAGTTTTGTTGAATATAGGTTTTTATAGTAAGATCTGATGATTTTTTGAATTTCCTCTGAATCTGTAGTTATGTCTCCCTTTTCATTTCTGATTTTGTTAATTTGGACGCACTCTCTGTGTCCTCTCGTTAGTCTGGCTAAGGGTTTATCTATCTTGTTGATTTTCTCAAAGAACCAACTTTTGGTTCTGTTGATTCTTTCTATGGTCCTTTTTGTTTCTACTTGGTTGATTTCAGCTCTGAGTTTGATTATTTCCTGCCTTCTACTCCTCCTGGGTGTATTTGCTTCTTTTTGTTCTAGAGCTTTTAGGTGTGCTGTCAAGCTGCTGACATATGCTCTTTCCTGTTTCTTTCTGCAGGCACTCAGCGCTATGAGTTTTCCTCTTAGCACAGCTTTCATTGTGTCCCATAAGTTTGGGTATGTTGTACCTTCATTTTCATTAAATTCTAAAAAGTTTTTAATTTCTTTCTTTATTTCTTCCTTGACCAGGTTGTCACTGAGTAGAGCATTGTTCAATTTCCACGTATATGTGGGCATTCTTCCCTTATTGTTATTGAAGACCAGTTTTAGGCCGTGGTGGTCCGATAGCACGCATGGGATTATTTCTATCTTTCTGTACCTGTTGAGGCCCGTTTTTTGACCAATTATATGGTCAATTTTGGAGAAAGTACCATGAGGAGCTGAGAAGAAGGTATATCCTTTTGCTTTAGGATAGAATGTTCTATAAATATCCGTTAAGTCCATTTGGCTCATGACTTCTCTTAGTCTGTCTACATCTCTGTTTAATTTCTGTTTCCATGATCTGTCCATTGATGAGAGTGGGGTGTTGAAATCTCCCACTATTATTGTGTGAGGTGCAATGTGTGTTTTGAGCTTTAGTAAGGTTTCTTTTACATATGTAGGTGCCCTTGTATTTGGGGCATAGATATTTAGGATTGAGACTTCATCTTGGTGGATTTTTCCTTTGATGAATATGAAGTGTCCTTCCTTATCTTTTTTGATGACTTTTAGTTGAAAATTGATTTTATTTGATATTAGAATGGCTACTCCAGCTTGCTTCTTCTTACCATTTGCTTGGAAAATTGTTTTCCAGCCTTTCACTCTGAGGTAATGTCTGTCTTTGTCTCTGAGGTGTGTTTCCTGTAGGCAGCAGAATGCAGGGTCCTCGTTGCGTATCCAGTTTGTTAATCTATGTCTTTTTATTGGGGAGTTGAGGCCATTGATATTGAGAGATATTAAGGAATAGTGATTATTGCTTCCCGTTATATTCATATTTGGAAGTGAGGTTATGTTTGTGTGCTTTCATTCTCTTTGTTTTGTTGCCAAGATGATTAGTTTCTTGCTTCTAGGGTATAGCTTGCCTCCTTATGTTGGGCTTTACCCTTTATTATCCTTTGTAGTGCTGGACTTGTAGAAAGATATTGTGTAAATTTGGTTTTGTCATGGAATATCTTGGTTTCTCCATCTATGTTAATTGAGAGTTTTGCAGGATACAGTAACCTGGGCTGGCATTTGTGTTCTCTTAGGGTCTGTATGACATCTGTCCAGGATCTTCTGGCCTTCATAGTTTCTGGCGAAAAGTCTGGTGTGATTCTGATAGGTCTGCCTTTATATGTTACTTGACCTTTTTCCCTTACTGCTTTTAATATTCTTTCTTTATTTTGTGCGTTTGGTGTTTTGACAATTATGTGACGGGAGGTGTTTCTTTTCTGGTCCAATCTATTTGGAGTTCTGTAGGCTTCTTTTATGCCTATGGGTATCTCTTTTTTTAGGTTAGGGAAGTTTTCTTCTATGATTTTGTTGAAGATATTTACTGGTCCTTTGAGCTGGGAGTCTTCACTCTCTTCTATACCTATTATCCTTAGGTTTGATCTTCTCATTGAGTCCTGGATTTCCTGTATGTTTTGGACCAGTAGCTTTTTCCGCTTTACATTATCTTTGACAGTTGAGTCAATGATTTCTATGGAATCTTCTGCTCCCGAGATTCTCTCTTCCATCTCTTGAATTCTGTTGGTGAAGCTTGTATCTACACCTCCTTGTCTTTTCCTTTGATTTTCTATGTCCAGGGTTGTTTCCATGTGTTCTTTCTTGATTGCTTCTATTTCCATTTTTAATTCCTTCAACTGTTTGATTGTGTTTTCCTGGAATTCTTTCAGGGATTTTTGCGATTCCTCTCTGTAGGCTTCTACTTGTTCTCTAAGGGAGTTCTTTATGTCTTTCTTGAAGTCCTCCAGCATCATGATCAAATATGATTTTGAAACTAGGTCTTGCTTTTCTGGTGTGTTTGGATATTCCGTGTTTGCTTTGGTGGGAGAATTGGGCTCCGATGATGCCATGTAGTCTTGGTTTCTGTTGCTTGGGTTCCTGTGCTTGCCTCTCGCCATCAGATTATCTCTAGTGTTACTTTGTTCTGCTATTTCTGACAGTGGCTAGACTGTCCTATAACCTGTGTGTCAGGAGTGCTGTAGACCTGTTTTCCTGTTTTCTTTCAGCCAGTTATGGGGACAGAGTGTTCTGCTTTCGGGCGTGTAGTTTTTCCTCTCTACAGGTCTTCAGCTGTTCCTGTGGGCCTGTGTCTTGAGTTCACCAGGCAGGTTTCTTGCAGGGGAAAAATTGGTCCTACCTGTGGTTCCAAGGCTCAAGTTTGCTCGTGGGGTACTGCCTAAGTCCTCTCCGCTGTGGCAGCAACCGGGAAAATCTGTGCCGCTCCTTCCGGGGCCTCCGTGCACCAGGGTTTCAGATGACGTTTGGTGTTTTCCTCTGGCGCCTGGATGTGCACAGAGTGCAGTCTCTTCTGGTTTCCCAGGCGTGTCCGCCTCTCTGAAGGTTCAGCTCTCCCTCCCACGGGATTTGGGTGCAGAGAACTGTTTATCAGGTCTGTTTCCTTCAGGTTCCGGCAGTGTCTCAGGCGCAGGGGTCCTGCCGCTCCCGGGCCCTCCCCTACGGGAACCCAGAGGCCTTATACAGTTGCCTCTTGGGCCAGGGATGTGGGCAGGGGTGGGCAGTGTTGGTGGTCTCCTCCGCTCTGCAGCCTCAGGAGTGCCCACCTGATCAGGCGGTGAGGTCTCTCTCCCACGGGGTTTGGGAGCAGAGAGCTGCTGCGGTCCGGGATCCGCCGGTGTGGGACTTCCCGTTAAATATTTTCCTTTACTACTCCTCAGGTGGACTTAACCAACCCATGTATAACATAAGGATGCATGTTTGCTCTCAGAGTTATTTCTCATGCTACAAAAAGCAAATTCTATACCTGGGGGGTCCTTAACAACGGAAATGTATTTTTTTCCCCAGTTTTGAAGCCTGGGAGTTGTAGATCAAGGTGTCAGTAGGTTGATTTTTCTCAAAACTTCGGACTTTAGTACATAGACAACTGTTTTCCTTACATAATATATACATATTTAATATATAAAATATATGTCTTATTATATATAATCTACTTTATTTTATGTGTATGAGTGTTTTGACTGAATATATGTTGCTCCACTTATGTGTTTGGTGTCTAGAGAGGTCAGAAGAAGCTATTGGATCTCACAGAACTGGAGTTATGGAAAGTCGAGTCCTCACGTGGGTAATGGTACCTGAATCCAGCTCCTCTGTAAGAGCAGCAAGTGCTCTTAACCACTGAGCCCTGTCTCCAGTCTATGACAGCTTTCTTCTTATTGTGCCTTTAGTTGCCTTCTTCCCTTGTGTGTTTACATCTTTCTCTTCCTTTTCCTCTTCCTTTTCTTTGTTTGCTGCAAGGTCTTGTTCTGTAGCCAAGGCTGGCTTCGAAGTAGCTGAGTACACCGTGCTCATCTTGAACTTGCACTCTTTCTGCCTCTGCTTCCCAAATGCATCCTCTCAAGTTTGGGGACAGCCTGGGATGTATAGTAAGGGCCAGGTCAGACAGAGAGACTTGGCAAGATCTTGCCTCAAAACAAAGAAAGAAATAAACATGCACAGAAGTTAATTATTTCCACAGTACACTGTATCTCATGGGTTTGTGAAGAATAGGAATTATATTTGATAGTGGTTTTTATTCTTTTTCAAAAAAATGTTAAAAGTTGTATTATATTGACCGGTTGATTCTTGTTACTTCCACCGTCCTCCTGTGAAGATCAGACCATAATTTTTTTGATAGTTCTTGTCTTCTATCATGTGGGTCCTGGGGATGGAACTCAGTGTGTCAGGCTTGAGACACTGTCTTTACCTGTTATCCATATCCTGAGCCCTATTTGGTTTTGAAGGTTTGGAAATTATGATGCGCTGGCCTTGACCACTTTGAATATGAATTTGAAGAAACCATGTGTGAGAGTCCACTCCAAAGATGGCCACACCAATGCTCATTTCTGTCTTAGTCTGTGGACTATATTGCTGTGAGGAGCATTTAATTGTACTGAGTTCGAGTCCCAGGACACATGAAGGAAAACTGAAATTCCCAAAGTTGTCCTCTGACTTCCATGAAAGTACTGTGACACTGTCACACACACACACACACACACACACACACACACACACACACAAACACACACACACAAACACACACACACACAAACACACACACACCATATTAATTTTTTTAAAGGATACAGCGAGTGCTTCCCATAGAGAGGAACAAATACTCCTAGACTAAAGGCTGTATCAGTAGCCAGATCCAGATGAGCGATTGTGATTGAGCAAAACTTTGGACAGTTTCAGCCCCAGCCTTGAGGTATCTAAGTGCATATTAGGTAGAGAAGAGCTAGTCCCATCATTTGTAAGAAAAACAAGCCTGGTGTTTTCTGCTGCTATGACAAAACGTTGTGACCAAAGTGACTTAGAGAACAAAGAGTTTGTTATGGCTTATGGCTTCAGAGGGATGAGTCCCTTATGGCAGATGGCTGGCATGGCAGCCAGCAACAGGCGTGGAGGCAGGGAGTTGACATGAAGCAGAAAGACGGAACTGTAAGTGGGTCAAGGCTGTGAACTCTTAAAGTCTACCCCGATGATGTACTTCTCCCAGCAACGTTGTTCCTCCTCATAAACTCTCCAAACATCACTTCTACCTGGGGGCCAAATGTCCAACTATGCAAGCATATAAAAGACACATCTCTCATTCCGACACCACACACACACACACACACACACACACACACACACACACACACACACACCTATATATATCTGCTGCTGTCGGGGAGCAGAGGAAGCCCTTAGTGAGTGTGAACTGTTGATATGGATGGACAGGTCCATGCCAAGGACCAATGCCTCAGACTTGTGAGAAATAAGCAAAGCTTTTTCCTTAAGAGGGATAGCAACGTCTTTCTTTGAGTGTGAATGTTGATGGTGTGTACACATTTTAACCATAGAAGAATCTTCCTCCTGAATCTTTCCATGCTCAGACTGCCCCTGTACAAACACCCTCTGGGGAAACTAGCTACTACCTCCTCACTGTGTGTCCATAATAAACACCCTGAGCTTCCTGTTGGCTGGTAGTTGGTGATGCTCCCTTATAGTGTGTACAGCCCATCTGTCCCCAGCTGTGCTATATGTGTGTCTGTCCTTCCTTCATTTCCTTGTCATCCCAGTCATGCTTCTAGGACCAAGCCGTGTGGGACATAGTATCTGCCACATGCATGAGGTGCCCTGGGAGGCCAGAGAGGAAGTTAGATTCCCTGGGGCTGGAGTTCCGGCCGTTAGAGCATCCACAGTGAGTGTTGGAAGGAAATCTGTGTACTTGGAGCCATAATTGGGTCCTCTGGAAGAGCAGTGCCCACCTTTAACCACAGAGCTACTTCTTCAGCCCCACTTGGAAGCTTTTGTACAACAGAAGGCATAAAAAGTTTCCCATTCATGATTTAAATTGGAAGCATCCCCCCCCCCCGACAGTCTCTTGTTATAAACATTCATTCATGACCGGGACAGTCTTCGAAGGCTGTGGGACCTACAGAAAGTGGAGCTTGGCTGCTGGGAGGGAGTCAGTAGAATGGGCTACTGAAGGTTATGCCTCCTTCGGTTCTGCCCCCATGTTTTCTTTGCTTGTGTGTTCAGTCCCACAGGAAGAGCTACCACATCGTGGCTCTGAGTTCATACTTTCTCTACCACCGTGGGCTAAAAGTCAACCTTTTCTTCCATAAGTACTTTCTGTCATGTGTTTTCTCACAGTGATGATGAACACAGGAGGTGATGGATTTCTTTTTTAAATTTAAATGTTAAAAATGTAATGTCATTTTTTTCTCACTCTCATGTGTTCGTGTTGCCAAATATCTAATAGGTGCTTATGAGGTAATCAGGGATCGTCCTGGGTCTTAATGAAATTGATAACAGCAACATGTTTTTGTCCTAGTTTGCATCAAGGACTTCCCTGTAGCCTTGGACAGGTGTGTGTGTGTGTGTGTGTGTGTGTGTGTGTGTGTGTGAGTCTGTGTGTCTTTGTGTGTGTGTGTGCAGGTCTGCTCTGTGAGCTAGCTGACTTCTGTGTTCATGTTTGAACAAATACCTGAAGTTCTCTAAGCAGCAATTCTTAGTGACTAGAAATGATTCTTAACTTAAACTTGGCTGGATTGACTCTTTGTTCCTTCTCCCCCCACCTCTCTGCTTCTCTCTCACCATTTAAGAAAAAGACAAGGTTTGAACAAGCAAGTGATATCTGCTTATGAAATTCTGGACTTGACAAAGAGAAATAAATGGCCACACCATCAGCAGGCAAGTGAGAATTTTAAAGCAGATCCAAAAGAAAGAGAGAAATTACTTTGCCTGGTTCCAAAACATCGCTATCTCTTCTTTAATAAGGCCATTGACTTTCAAATCAATGAGGTGTGGTTAAGTCTTATCATTCAATGAACAGTGGCCAATAATTCATCAGGTTTTTTTTTTCGTAAACACAGAAACCTGCAGGGAGGTGCCTTATTAGACATCTGTGACACATTCCTGTGGCCTATACTCTTAGTCGGTTGTTCCACACGTCTATGTAGAGCTGTGCATTCCACACACGAAGCTTTATGGAGCATCTGTTGTCAGGAATTGCTAAGCACTGGGGATAAAAAGTAATCACACCTAATTCCTGTCTTCAAGGAGTTGGAGCTTTTTAGGGGATTAGGTTCCTCTTAGGGTTCTTTGCTATTTCCAATTGTCAAGCCACTGCAGACCTGACTCCTTCACGAGGATGATGGTTTTCACCTGTGCTGTATTTGCTGAAGTAAGCCTGATTTGTTTATAGCTTAGTACTGAGTCTTTGGTAAGTCGCGTGGCATTCATTAATGGTTACCTCCAACATCTTAGCATTTGTTGTTAACATTTCATTTAAGGATACTTGGAGGCTCTGGGGAGATGAGTCCATCCCACTGTGAGGTCCTGGGTGGATTTGGATCCCTATATAAAATGCTGGCTACAGGGGCAAGCTCTTAAAATTTCTGAACCGAGAAGGTGGAGATAGGAGTGTCCTCCAAATTTGGTGGCCAGCCAGGTTGACTGAGCTGGTGAGCTCTAGATTCAGGTAAAGATCGTGTCTCAAAGAATGAGCTAGAGAGTAGAAGTCATACGATGTTGGTCTCTGGCTCCCAGAGGCATGTGCATATGTATGCGGCTGGGGAAAAGTATGACAGACTTCAAAGGAGGAGATCTAGCATATCGTCCCTATCTCTCTGCTTCCTTACTGCACCATCTTGCCTCTGATTTCTCATTTGTATAATTAGCCTGTTATAAATAACATTTCTAATTCAAAACTCCACTGATCCTATTCCGACATTTTCCATAACATTGGACTCATCTGAATAGGTGTGTGTGTGTGTGTGTGTGTGTGTGTGTGTGTGTGTGTGTGTGCTCATGATGACTCTCATGCAGGTCAACTTGCCACTTGGAATGGTCTCTGGTCACTATGGATGTCACCTTTGTTCCTCACGAGAGTGGTTTTCTGTGGGGTCTTATTTAATATTTATCTATGGTGCTCTGAGTCATACGAAAGTTGGCATCCTTTGAGTCTAAGGAGAGATTTCTTTTGGAAGCCAAGGATGAAGTTATTCATTGGGGAGGGGTGGCGTGTGCCTCTTCAGTCGGCTGCGCTGTGCTGGCACAGGAGTGTGATTGCCAATGCTGATGGAAATCGTTGAAGACATAATTTATGAATAATCAACCTTAGTGCATGGCAAGCACCATCGAAACTCGGTTATCAGAACTTTCCTCTGCGTCTTTCCCAGCTTGCGCATGCGTCCTCATCCCTCACTGAATCCTAACAACTTTGCTTGTTTGCTGTGCGTGTTTGAGACAAGGCTTTGCTATGTACTCTTGAATGGCCGGGAAATCGCTTTGTAGACCAGGCTGGTCTCAAGCTCACTGAGTTTTGTCTGCCTCTGTCTCCTGAGTTCTGGAATCAATGCACCACCACACTTGGCTTGGTAATCACTTTAGGATACCTCCTCTGCCTAGCCTTTGTGGGAATACTTTAGGTTTGGGATGGTTGGGAACAAATGTCCAGTTGGGAAAAGGTAACCCCCCCTCCCGTTCATTATTCCTGGTCTGAAACATGAGCCCACTCAAACATTCATCTGTCACTTCATTCAGTTTGGTATTAGCTTTGCCTCTTTGTCGTGTTCTGGGCTCTGTGTTTCTTCGTCCAGAATGATTTCATAGGCATATTTGTGTTCTCTCTGGAGTTTGCTACACAGTAAAATAGTCCTGTAGAAAGGCACCCATATGGATGGTAAATGAATCAAGAAACAATTCTATTATAACTATTCATTTGCTGTTGTAAAATGAAGTGTGGTTTATTTATCAAACGTCTATTGGATATGAACTGTACTGATGGCATTGGTAACAGTCTGTAATTTTTGGTAAGTGATCTCAGCGCACACTGTCATTCGAAGTCAATGCCATGATATCATCCACAACTGGAGAGTAAGTGAAAAGTCATTACCCCTTACTCCAGGGATCCTCAACCTTCCTAACACGGCAACCCTTTAATCCAGATCCTCATGTCGGACTGACCCCCCCCCATCATAAAATTATATGTGTTGCTACTTCCTGGCTGTAATTTACTCCTGTTAGGAACTGAAATGTAAATAGCATTGTTTTCAGATGGTCTCTGTTCTACCGGAAAGGGGTTATGAGCCACAGGTTGAGAACCACTTACTCCTTCATACAGGGGCGGGTCAATGCCCTTACCAATTAAGCAGGTGCTGTATAACCCTCTTTTGGTGTGTCGTTTTACCCCCAAACTAGCTTGAATTTGGAGAGCAGAGGACAACCATGATTTATATTTTGCTTCCTTTCCCAGCCTACTTGGAGGTGAAGAAGAGAACCTCTAGGTTTTACACTGGAGCATATGCTTGAGTTCAGAGAAGTAGGTTACATGGATCTTTGGGGGAATCTGTAGCTTTTTAGAACTCTCTCTCTCTCTCACACACACACACACACACTCACTTAATGTAGTGCTAAAGTAGTGTTATAAATTAGATTTTGGAATAGTCTTAGAACTAACATCTTTGACATTCAAAACCAACCCTACGGAGCTGGCAATGCTGTCCAGCTGGCTGCGTGCTTGCCTTGCATACTCAAAGCTCCAGGTTTGCTGATGAGCACCACATAACGTAGACAGAGTGGTGCATGTCTGCAATCCCAGCCCTTGGGAAGTGGAGGCAGGAGGATCAGAAGTTCAAAGTCATTATCTACCATGTAGCAAGTATGTTTCCATCTGGCTCAGACTATATGACACTCTATGTTGAATTCATACATGCATATAAACAATGTGACAACATATCAAACATGGTACAGGGCAATTAAAGGTATGCATTGGTCATATATCCATTATTTTCTCCATAGCTCTCTGCAAAGAAAGATGAAATGGAAAAGGACACTGTGGGGAAATACTATCAGAAATAAAAATAATGGTTGTAGTTGAGGAGCTTTTAATATCTGATGACTACCTTTATGAGTCAGTGTGGCTGGGCAACAGGTAAAGGACAGTTGCCCAATGACTGCTGCCCTTCTTGGTTCTACAACAGGTAGCTTCTGGACTTAAACTTTGGCTTTCCAGGGTTGCTCTCAGATGTCAGACTTGAGAGCTCCCAGAAGTTTCTTAGTCAGTTCCTTTGAATGACTCTTCAACGTATTTGCATAGATCAAAGGTTTTCTTTTTCCTATGAGTACGACTGACTTTTAGTTTCTGGAGAATCATGACTAATACATTACCTAATCTTGTTTGCCTTCAACACTCAAGGAATTGTTTCCATGGGTTCCAATATCCCTTATGTGGTAAAGAGGAAGGCAGCAGGCTAATTAGACGTAACAGAGAGGATAAAGTTAGCTGCTGTAAGGGGGTTGGAGGCTCGGGGAAGGAGAGCCGAGCTCCTGAAACATCAAGCAGAGATTGGATAGCATCAGTTAAACCTGACTTCATCATTTTAGCCCCCGTTGATAGTCTCATCCCCCTTTTTGTTCCATGCATGCATATATGTGTGTGTGTGTGTGTGTGTGTGTGTGTGTGTGTATACTTGTGTGTAGACTAGGGATCAGTCTTAGGTGTCATTGCTCAGGATGCTGTCCAACTTTGTTTTCTGAGGCAGAGTCTCTCTTGTGTGATGATTATCTTCTGTTCGCTGTGTGCCTACCTACATTCCTTCAAGCCCTGGCCAAGAACAGTATCTGCCCCTTGTAGACACTGTAAATGCGCTAAATAAATGAATAAATGGTTATCGACTTTGGCCTCACCAAGCCATCATTTGACTGGAGGACATTACACAGAAAAAAAAAAAAATCCTACGATAAATTTATGATCACACCAAAAGACCTTTACAAGTTTCTTGACCTAAGGTGAGGGGTTGAAACCTAAGGTTAGAAAGTTGAAAGTAAATTGCTCCGGATAGGTGGTTGACTCTTTAGGAACTAGCTATGGGGAAGGTGGTGTAGAAGTATAAGTGACAGTTGTTTTTTTCTTTGAAGAGTTCACCAGTGAGTTATCTGCCTGCCTCAGAAGCTTTTGTTGGACCTATGTTCCGTCAGAGTTCCAGAACACTGTTGGCTTTGGGAAGACAGTAAGGGTAGAAAGACAGAAAGATAGAAGGGAAGCGGGCGGGGGAGGGGCAACAGAAGCTGTGACACTCATGAAAAGCAGGGTTAGCAAACTGCTGGGTGTCTTCACAGTGGACCACTAAGCACATTACACTTCTTTTTATTACTTCACTTATCAATTTTAGTTGCTGGTTCTATTACTTTTTTATGTAGGGTGTGTTTCTCTCTCTCTCTCTCTCTGTCTCTCTCTGTCTCTCTCTCTCTCTCTGTGTGTGTGTGTGTGTGTGGTGTGTGCGTGCTTCCTCTCACTAACTTGATACTTGATATGTTTTTAGCTGAGAGGAGGTTCTTACTAAGCACTCAGAGATGGGAGTCCCGTCTACTACTAAAACTTTCCACCTGCTGTCACGTGGTCTCCCTTGATGCATACAGGTGGTGGTTTCATCTTTTTTCCGTCCAAGAATTTCAAGGTACCTTAAAAACATTAATTAGGCTCCAGACCTCTTTGAAGTCGGTCCTATCCCCATGTACACATGATGAAATTCAGGAGGGAGAGGCTAATTGAGTCAGTCCAGGACCACACAGATATTCCATGAGAGAACCAGGGAAGGGATGGCGTCTCCATCTGGGGCCCAACCAGGAAATTCTGAGGAGAGACACCTGCAGCCTGCGTGCCAGGCGCTTTAAACTCACCTGGAATTTCCATCCCCTTTGCCTTTACAAGGGAGCTCCCCTCTCCCATCTTCCATCCAACACCGTACACAGGAAAAAAAAAAAACCCTCAACGAAGCTGAGGTAATTCCTGCCACTCTCAGGCTGTGTTGTCTTGAAGCCTACAGACCTGAAGTGTCTCTGGGACTATCAGGCACTCATAAGTACACTTGCCAGTCAGTTCTATAAGAGGGTTGCTTCTCTCTCTCTCTCTCTCTCTCTCTCTCTCTCTCTCTCTCTCTCTGTGTGTGTGTGTGTGTGTGTGTGTATGAGCACTCGTGCATGTACACACACACATACGCACGCACAGACACATATTGTATAAGTTGAACTTAGATTTCTTGATCATCTTCCCACAGTTAAATCCAGGTAGGGTTTTGTTAGGTATAAACTTTGCTAAAAGTAGTCAAGGCAAGGGTTGTTCCTTCCTCCCACTCTGCTATTCTGTCACTCTGATTCTGACAAGATAAAAGTGAGTAGGTGTTGGGATGCTGAAAGGGAGAGAGAGAGAGAGAGAGAGAGAGAGAGAGAGAGAGAGAGAGAGAGAGAAGGTTTGGGGGCGAGAGGCTTTGGTGAGCAGAAGGCACGGCCATCTCAGGCAAGCCAGCATCGTGGCGTATTCCTGCTTCCAGCCTGAGCTGCTCAGCTGTGCTTCTATCTAAAGGCCATTTGGATGAGGCCAATAAAGACTTGTGAAGAAGTCCACATGCATCGGAAATCTTCAGTTTCTGAACCCCCGCAAAGGCTCAGCCAGGACGTAGTGGCTTCCGTGGGTGGGGAGAAAGGAAGGCACATGTGGAGCCCCTGCAAGCTCTCCAGGAGGTTAGGAGTCAGCAAATGATGGAGAGCTGGAGATCATTTGCTGCCTTTTTGGGATGAGAGCCTGGTTTTCAAACCGGTAACCAGAGCTTTAAAGCAAGTCTCTTGTGGGTCCCCATGAGAAGACATGAACGTCAACTACTGCTCTTCCTCCTCCTTTTCTTCATCTTCTTCTGAAAATTTAAATGTCTTTTGGACTTATTTATATTTATTTTACATGATGGATGTTTTGAATATACATATACATATGAATGTATGTGAATATATACATATATGTGTGTTTATATATATATCTCATATATGAGAGAAATAAGTGACATTTGTCTGGCTTATTTCACTTAGCACAACGATCACCAGTTTCATCTCTTTTTTTTTTTTCCTCAAGTGATAAATTTCATTCTTCTTTGTGGCTGCTTTAAAACACTGGGGCTGGAAAGGTAGCTCAGTGGTTAAGAACACTTGCTGCTTTCGCCAGAGGTCCTGTGCGTGGTTGCCAGCATTCATCTGGCGGCTACAACCATTTGTAACCTCGGTTCCAGGGAACCTGATGTTCTCCACGGGCAACCATGCAAGTGAGCCCTCGTTTTGTTTGTGTGGGTTCGTTGTTTGAATGATGCAGAAGAAAAACCGCACCATAACTTGAGGAAACACTTTCCTTCTTAAGGACAACTCTCAGTGTGCACTTACTAAAATCTCCAGCAAGGACCCAGCTCATAGTATTTTTATTTACAGACTGATTTTGATGAGAGGAACCAACAGAAGCCCTAAGCCCTGCCTAGGCTAACAATAGAAGCCCTAAGCCCCGCCTAGCCTAGCAACAGAAGCCCTAAGCCCCGCCTAGCCTAGCAACAGAAGCCTTAAGTCCCGCCTAGCCTAGCAACAGAAGCCCTAAGCCCCGCCTAGCCTAGCAACAGAAGCCCTAAGCCCCGCCTAGCCTAGCAGTGGTGGGTCACCTGGCTCTCCAGGACTCTGAACTGAACGGCACTCCATCCTGGGAATTGAGTGCTCCCTTCCACATCCTCCTCTGTCTCCACATCTCCAGTCCTCCTTTGTACAAGGAAGTGAGTGCTCACTGCTTCTAGGCAGTCATGCGACCTTGCCAGGCCAATTCAAGGAGGAAGAGAGCCATTTTGGCTGGAGGTGGATGAAGCGACTGCCAGTTTCCTCTAAGTTTACCTTCTTGTTCAAAACTCAGAATACCAGGACACAGGCAGTGCCAGGCTCTCCTGCCTGCCATCCTTTCCTTGCCTCCTCTCAAATTTCCATGAACTTACTCCTAGCTCCTTAACCTGTCGCTGTCCGGAAAGTTGTCAGAACCCAGGGTCCTTTCAGCACCTGCCTCTGCCATCTTCCGCACTGCTGTGGGGATCCCCTCTTGCCGCTAGAACAGATCACCGCTTACCCAGGGACCAAAAACAACACGCAGTTGTTACCCAGTAAGGGAGGGTTACCAAGTCAAAACAGGAGTTGCGCTTTGAATGTGATTCACCTCACAGGTTCATGCGGTCCTGGTCCTGGTGAGTGGCGTTGTTTGGGAACACTGGCGAACCTCTAGCCAGCAAAAGCAGGTTAGGTTATGAGGGGCCAGCCTTGGAAGGTAGAACTACTTCCCACCCCAGAGTAGTTTCTTCCACTTCTAGCCACGGTGATGAGAGGAAGCCGGTCCTCTTACTCTTAGCACTGTAAATCTTCAGTGCCATCCCTGATGGGATGGATTGAAAAATTGCGAACCAAGAGATACCTTCCACGCCTTAAGATGCATCTGTCAGGTATTTTGCCATAGCAGTGAAGGAAGTCAATCACTGTCGTGGAATTCATTGGACTTCAATGAAGGCGTTGGTAGACTTACCTGCCTTCTTGCTGCAGGAAGCCTTTTGTAGATTCTAGAAGCTTCCAAACGTTGCGCGGCTCACGGCTCCTTCCTTGGCCTTCATGCTGATCTGTCTGGGCCCTCCTCTCGTTCAAGGATTCTCTTCATCTCCCTCTGTCACTTTTAAGGACTTACAACTGCTGTGACCCACACGGGGAACCCGTAAAAAAAGCCCCCATTTTGTTGTTCGTTCTGTGGACAGCCTTAGTTTCCCGTTTCTATATGATCTAAGTTATTCCTAGACTTGGATGTGGACATCTTTGAAGAGGTCTGCAGGGTGACTTGCGGCCCCAAATGACACCAATAGCCACTACGATTTCTGCTGTCATGCCAGATTGCCGGGAAACAGGAACGAGGAAGTAGGGAAGGAATGAAAGGGAAGCTTGCCAGCTAAGGTGAGCCAATACAGTTCTGCCAAATTCTCCTTGGCCAGGTCTGAGTCACCAGTGCACACCTAGGTGCGGGGGAGCTTGGGAAATGTGGTCTTTCTTCCTGGTTGTAAAGTGCTTGGCTCGAGTTAAGGTTCCATTTGGAGGGAAGAATGTAGGCTGAGCACTGGCTAGTCAGCAGCGTCTGCTGTGTGGTAGAAAGAGAAAAGGGCTTAATGTCTTTGCACAATTGTATAGTCTTTTGGAGTTGAGTCGAAGAACTCTATGGTGATTTTCAAATGGAAAGCTAGATGTTTGTGTAGAGGAAGGGTGTCTTTGTCATCTGTTATCTTTGGGGGGCATTTGGGTTCATGTATGTATTACTGATTGTCTTAAGGAGCCAGACCTTCATCCAGTGCATTTATCATCACATATGGACTGCATGAACGTGGCCATCTGGGTGGCTTACTGCTTTTTGAGATCTACAGGAAATGGTTTCATTATTGAGCAAACCGATTGCCATTTCTATATGTAATCAAAGACTGGAGCTGGACTCCATCACAGAGAAAGCATCATGTCCGAATTCCAGAGCCATAGTCGGAGTTAGAGCAGGGCCCTACTCTTCCACTCAGACTTCATTTAGGGCATTAAAATGCCATGCTTCACGTTGGGTGTGGTGGGGGTCCATGCTTGTGATCCCAGCACTTAGGATTGTTAGTTTGGAGTCAGCTTGCACTGCATAGTACAAGTCTGGGTTAAGTATCAGGGCCTTGACTCAGAATAAAACAAAATCCAATGAACCAACCCACCTAAAACAACAAAAATGATTCACAAGCAAATCTTTAAACACCACCCTTGAATGTTGGAGAGAGTGTGAAAACCCAGAGTCCCAGCTACTTGGAAGGTCAAAGAAAGAAAGGAAAGATAAGAAGGCTATTTCAAAAGATCCCTCTTGAATAACACTCGAAATGTATATAAGAAATACTCAAGTTAATAAAAAAAAAGGGAAAAAAATGTTTGGTTGATATCATTGGGGGTCTGATCTTTTCTGAAGCAAAGCGGGAGAATGTGCATCTGGGAGAAATAGGAGGTATATGAGGGAGGAGCTGAGAGGCAGGAAGTGAGGGGAGGTCACTGTTGAGATGTATTATATGAGAAAGTACAAATAAAAATAAAATGATTTCAATAAATTAAAAATGAAAAAAAAAGATCCCTCTTCTTGTCTTGATGTGGCATTCACCTCTAAGCCTAGTATTGAGAAGTATCAACAGTTGGAGACTAGCTTGGGCTACACAGTAGTACATAGTGGAACTCCACTGAGAGGTAGAGGGAAAACAGGGAAGGAGGGAGGGAAGAAGGGAGGGAGGGAGGGAGGGAGAGAGAGAGAGAGAGAGAGAGAGAGAGAGAGAGAGAGAGAGAGAGAAAGAGAGAGAGAGAGAGAGAAACATAGAATACACCAATATATGACTTTCCTGGGTCTTTGATTTTAAGTGATTAAAAGCTAATCTCTAAGACTTGCAAGTTACCTCAAAGCTGTCTTTACATTTCTGGTTTGGCAGTATCAGTGGCTCTGCTAGAAGTTTTTCTGGGAAGATATATACAGTGCTAATACAGTTCTCAGTAGACACCTTGCAGCTACCTCTTCCTGTCCAGCTGAGAAGATGGGGCAAAGCATCATGGGTATAAAGGACTTGGGCTTCTGTGTTCTCTCTCTCTCTCTTCCTCCTCCTCCTCTCTCTTTCCCTCCCTCCCTCCCTCCCTCCCCCCTCTCTCTGTGTTTCTGTGTCTTTGTCTCTGTCTGTCTGTCTGTCTGTCTGTCTGCCTGCCTGCCTGCCTGCCTGCCTGCCTGTCTCTCCCCATCCTATCTGTTCAACACTGCTGGCTGATGAGCTTGCTTCTGAGGCCAATGGTCTAGTTGTTAGCAAAGGGGCTAAACGTCTTGAGAATGTAGGGGGCAGGCAGTGGAAGGAGTCCGCCACAAGAATGGTCTAACATAAACAATAATAATCATCATAATCATCTGGCTTTCATAGCAGCTTTCATCGAGGAACCAAAAACACATTATGAGCATTAACTCATTAATCTTCACAACGCCCCTATGAGGGAGAATTAAATATAAGTAATCATAATTATTGCTGTCGTTATCCTTCAAACAATTCCCAGATGAGCTGTGGCTGACCCGGCATGCTATGGGGATGTTGTTGTTTTTAAAGGGAGCCCCTATACTTTTGGCAAGAGTTCACATCTCCCTCCTTTTCTTGATATCTGAATAAATATGACTATTTTTGATGCATGGGGTCCCTGCGAGGCGAGGATGGGAAGTGATTTTTAGTGAGGGCTGGTCCCTTTTGCTTTCTCTTTGCCTATTGAAAAGATCCATGGCTGCAGTGGCAACAGAGCTGATTTCTGAAGAAGTTTATAGCTGTCATTTTGAAGCCATGCATTATGTTCATGGTTTCAACCTTATCTCTTCAGGTAAGGGCTTGGGAAGTTTCATTCTGCAAGTAGCATCCTGTTTACTCCGATACCATTTAAATTAGAGCCATGTCCTCCATTGGTAGCATCCTCTACATGTGGCTACAAGCCTTCGAGATGTTCTTGTGTCATTGGTGCAAGACTCCGTCTGTACTTGGGCCAAAGGCTGGGTGCCCTCTTCTTGGGAAAGCAGGTCACCTCAGAGTTCCAAAGTAATCACAAGTTGAACAGGGGACTTGGAGGGAAAGGGGCACTGACTAGACATTTAACTGCAAACTGGGTTGATCTGCTAACAGCTGGATGGAACAATGCTTAGTAACGATGTAGTATACACCACATACTTTTAAAGTACGCGTCATCCTATCACATTTTCTTGGTCTAAAACAGAAGAATGCCACCTATACTAAGAGTTGGCATTTTGGAGTATGTTGACTTTGATACTTTAGGTGCTACTGTTCAAATGTATATTCTAAAATGAAGGCTCTGTATACATTCTTGTATTTCGTAAGATTATGAAGGAGGACTGCAAAGGAACCAAGCCACCTCACTGGCCCGAGTTACCGTGAATCCTCGTGACAGTTTTGCTGAGCTTCAGGTCTGACTCATCTCAGTAGAATGACAAGAGTCAAAATTCAGAGGCGCGAAGTGACAGTTCTGTGATCACATATCTGTTAAATTATAGACTCTCAATTCAAACTCAGGCTGACTTTGACCACAAAGTCCATGCAACATTTCTGTTTCCTTAGAAGTCTACAAGGCCATCTAGTGCTTCCCAGGCAGATGAAGACATCTGAAGGGTGTGACCCAAGACGAGCTACAAGACTAAGCCATTTGAATGATCACAAGTATCGAATCCAGACTGATAGACAGAAGCCTTACGGAGTCATTAAAAATGGAGCCAAAGTGGCTCAAAATTTGACTGAGTAGAACCCTAGCCTAGCATACTCAAAGCCCCAGGTTCAATTCCTAGCACTGAAAAAAAATTAACAGTAGAAAATGTTTAACATTCCAGTCAGATGGCTATCCTTTGACTGGGTATCCAGTAAGATGGCTTGGCAACTGTTAGGGTAAACAGCCATTTTGTTAGCGATAGAAAACCATTTGTGTGTATTAAGAAACTTATCAACTTTGCAGATTAAAAAGAAGAAAGGAGAAATTGAGTAAGAGGACTAGGTGTGTGTGTGTGTGTGTGTGTGTGTGTGTGTGTGTGTGTGGTGTGTGTGTCTGTGTGTCTGTGTGTTTAGAAGGAGGAGCAGTGTCAAGATGTCATAGGCCTTCAGCAAGCATGAACTCTTTCTGGTAAACACCAAATCTTTTGAAGTTGGACTAAAGGAGAGAAAATAAGTTAATCAGAAACAGTTAGTGGTGAGACACCAAGGCTGAATTAAAGGCACCATAGACCTTCAAACTACGACAGAAGTGTGACAGTGTGGTCACATCTCATGCCCATAGAGTATCCTCTGTCTTCATCTGTACCTGTTCAATTCTCCTGCCTACCATTTCCAGAGACAATTAAGTAAGAAAGGAAGACTCATGATGACTGTAGGAAGCACCATCTCATAGTCTAGGGGCCTGGATAGAATATAGAAGGAAAAAGCAGAAAGTCTTGAAACAACTCCACCCCACCCCCACGCCGCTTCCTGGCTGCCATAAAGTGAGCTTCATTGCTGTGCCACAGGCTTCTGCCATGACAGACAGACAGAAACCTCTCTCCTACTGTGAGTCACAATGAAGTTTTCCTCCATGAGTTACTTTGCTCAAGTATTTTTCAGAGTTATAGAAAGTCTCATGAGCATATCACTCAACATTTCATATTGTGATTTTGCAGCTTGGGTTGAAAGAGTGAGTAAGGAAACACACACACACACACAAACACACAGAGAGAGACAGAGAGACAGAGAGACAGAGAGAGAGAGAGAGAGAGGGAAAGAGAGAGAGAGAGAGAGAGGAAGAGGAGGGGAGGAGGAGGAGGAGGAGGAGGGAGGGGGGATAGTGGAGACAGATTAGAACTTGGCAAGTTTAATTTAGGACAGAACTGGAAGAAAACAAAACAAACACCACACCTTTGAAAGCTAGCAGTAACACATTATACTAAAAGGAAAATAGCAAAAGTGCAGGCCAGGAAAGGATATATTAAGGAGGTTATTACTTACTGCGTGGACTTAATACAGATAAAATTATATTTAATGCCTTAAATGTTTCTACTCTAAGGAGAATATGGGACCATGAAGGAAGGACACGTCTAAGGCAAGAGGTGAGGAGGGTGGGAATTCTCCCCACACAGTGACGATTTTCTCTTTGAAGATATTGACAAGATCTTGGGTAAAGATGGAGAAGAAGGAAGGTGGATAAGGAAGAGACTTTAAAGGTCTGAAGTAGAGAGAGTCACGCTGGGTTGTGGGCGTAGGATTCAGTCAGAAGGGTTATTTAGCCAGGAGAATGGGGTATTAAAGAGAGAAATTCACTGAGGTTTTGTAATTACAGCACACACAGGAGACGATAAATATCTTCTCTGTATATTACATCATTGTTAAATCTCAATAATTTTAAATATAATTAACCTTTAATGATGCTTTAGATTTAATAATATGGCTATTGCATGGGAATTGTCTACAAGTCATTATAAATCTATTTGTTTAGGTTTTACCAACCAGGTATTAAGAGAGTGTGTGAAGCTGGGTTGTTGTGTTTCGGAGTTCAGTGTGCTTATTAAATGTCTCACTCAGTATAATTGACTGTAAAAACCCACCTCAAATCACACCGAATAAAGAATGCTTTATAACAAATTAATTAAAATAAAAAAATTTTCTTTCAGTTATTATTTCCTTTTTTTTCTGTCTTCTCTTTAAAGAGTCTACCCTGGGGGACATTAGGAATTATAAAAATTGAATCTGTTTTAATCACCTTGCTTTTGCTCTAGAGTCTAAGATATTGATCCATAATTTGGGAAAGACACAAATATCTCTCATCTTCTGACGGAAGCCCCTCTTTCCTTTGTTTATTTGGAAGATACTTCTATTCTTATTCTTTGTGAATTTCCACACATATATGGTGCGTTTTGTTCAAATGCACCCCCATTTCTTTGCAGACTCCACCAACCCCCATCCTCCTAGTACAGTGGTTCTCAACCTTCCTAATGCTGTGAGCCTTTAATACAGATTCTCATGCTGTGGTGACCCCAACCATAGAGTGATTTTATTGCTACTTCATTTTGTCAGTGCTATGAATCATAATGTAAGTATCTGATATGCCAGATATTTGATATAAAACCCCTGGGATAGGGTCACTTGACCCCTTAAAGAGGTTGTGATCCACAGGTTGAGAACCATTGTCCTAATACATCTCTCTGCCAACCTTGCTTTGTCCATATATATATGAGTAAGTGCTGTCTATCAGCATATGGGTGTGTGGGGGACTGTCCCTGCAGCATGAGAGATCTACCAATGGCTGAAACCTCAAAGAAAAGTGGTTGTTACTTCTTCATTTACATCAACTACAGAGATCTTTCCCTTAGAGGTGCCCTTTCCATTTTTCTTTTTTTTAAGAGAAAGGGCAGAGGGATCCCCTGGAAGGTCAACTAATTTCTCTTCTTAAACAGACCTGACACCATTACTGAAACTATGGCTCGCACACGAAAAGGGACCTACCATGACTGCTCTTCAAAAGACCCAACAAGCAGCTGAAAGAGTCAGATGCAGATATGTGCACCCAACCAATGGACAGAAGCTGCTGACCCCTGTAGTAGAATTAGGGGAAAGCTGGAGGAAGCTGAGGAGGAGGGCAACCCTGTAGGAGGACCAGCAGTCTCAATTAACCTGGACCCCCAAGATCTCTCAGACACTGAATCACTAAGCAGGCAGCATACACCAGCTGAGATGAGGCCCCCAGCACATACACAGTAGAGGACTCCCAAGTCAGGGTTCAGTTAGAGAAGATGCACCTAACCCTCAAGAGACTGGAGGCCCCTGGGAAGTTTAGAAGTATGGTGGGGTGAGTAGAGTGGGGATATCCTTGTGGAGGGGTGATGTGGGGGATGGGGAAGAGGTATGGGATGTGGAACCCTTGGGGTGGACTGGGAAGGGAATAAAATTTGGAGTGTAAAAATAAATAAATAAATTAATTAATTAATAAAAAATAAAAAGTATATATTTTGACTTGAATGCCCTCAAACTCTCTAACATATTTAGGTGTCAATATAGTAACCCCCGTTGTCTGTAACTCATGATCATTCTAATAGAGAAAAACCATCACTTTTGCTCTTTAATAATGGCTCAAACATTTTTATGTTCACTGCACAGATAATACATTGAAACAGAAAGATTTCCTATTTTTAAATGTGCCTGAAGAATCCCCAAGGATTTTTGTTTTTAATTCACTTTACATCCTGCCCAGCTCAGTCTCTCCCTTCGGGTCACCCCTCCCACAATCCTTCCCTTGTCTCCCTCCCTTCTCCTCTGGGAGGGTGGAGCCCTCCCCCAGGTATTCCCCTACCCTGGCACATCAAGTCTCGAAGCAGAAAGATTTTAAAGGTGAAATGCAATGGAAACTTGCAGTCAGCAATGTATTTAGGGGCTAGTGAGCTTGTTTCTTTTTAAAAGGCTTTGATATATTGTGAAAAGCTTTTCATAGTATGTCAAAGCATTAAACTTAGTGACTGAAAAGCTAAACTAAACGAAAACTAATCTACCACCCATGATTTGGACAAAATTATGTTCTGGCAACACTACCAGGGAAGAGGACTTAGCTCTGAAGAGTCTTCCGGCACTCCCCTCAGCACACAAAGTCCAAATCAATACCCTAGTTTAAAATGTATTTTATTTTTATTTGTATGAAAGTCTAAGGTTTTGTCCGTGACCGAATTTCAGTAACTGCACACAGAATGGCCTTCCTAGAACGTGCTGTGAACGTGTGGGATTCCCTTGGCTTCTCGAGTCCTCACCAGCTATCTGCGGACCTCTATTTAACTATTAGTGAACCTCTAATGCCTGAGTTCTGAAGCCATGCGGCACCCAGCCAGCATGAGATCACTGTATGGTGGCCCCAGATGAGTTTTGTATAGATCAGAGAAACATGGGGGATGTTTAGTCCTTAGAACTGAAGTCTGAATACTAACTTCCTCAAGCGAGCATTGTGTTGGTTCCTTTCTCTTGTTCCCAGAGTCCAGCGCAGCCCTTTGTGGATGGTGGATGTTTCATTCATACTTGATATGTAAACAGGCTCAAAATATACTCTCATGATTTGCTTTCTAATTGTGTTGGTGAGTATTAAACGAGGTCCAGAATCACCTAGGAGATACAACTCCGTATATGTCGTGAGGGTGTTCCAGAAGAGATTCAACTGAGGAGGGAAGACCTATCCTGAATGTAGTGGCGTCGTCTTCTGCCCTGGGGAACATAGACTAAAAATGAAAAAGAGAAAAAAGAAACCAGCTGAAACCAGTATCTTTTCTCTGCTTCTTGGCTGTATATATGCAGACTGCCTGTTCCACTAGGTTTCCACCACCTCATTAACTTTTTGCTTTCAATTTTGGAAATATTGTGCTCAAGGAATATGAGAACATGGGTTTTTATTTTTAGTGTATGGATAGAAATAATAGCCTTTACTAGAAGTTATTTTTGATACAATGTCCTACTATACACAGTTATAGGGTCTAGACTTGTCTTAAACTCAGGGTCCTACTGCATTAGCCTTCTGAGTGCTGAGGTCACAAGTGGGTACCAACCTGAAGGAGGTAAAAGTAGTTTTAAGTGAAGTTGTTCTTTAGAGGATGCTGAGAACTTAAGAATGGGAAATTCTTTACTAGAAAAAAAGAACATTATGTGAGTTTGTCAAATACTAGTTTACTTGATATTTACATAAGGTTGAATTTTAATATTAACATCAAGTATAATCTAAAGGTTATTATAATAGTATAATTTTGTGCATTTATTAATTTATTATGATTATTACATATATTTCATTACACATGTATATATCATAACGTATTCCAAAAGTAGCCCCAATGATTTATTATCAATGAATTATTGGCTTTGGGGTACCTTAAGTCGTAGTACATATAGCTACTGGGTGTGAATAATGAGTTTACACGGTAAGTCTTTTCTTTTTTTTTTTTTTTTTTTTTTTCCGGAGCTGGGGACCGAACCCAGGGCCTTGTGCTTGCTAGGCAAGCGATCTACCACTGAGCTAAATCCCCAACCCCTACACGGTAAGTCTTAGTGTGACTTAAGATGCTAAACAGGGGCTGGGGAGATGTCTCAGCTGGGCAAGGGCTCACATGAGGACCTGAGTCTGATTCCCTAGCATCTGTGTAAGAAATCTGGGTGAGTTCTATTGTCTTTGCAAGACAGAGACAGGTGGATTCCTGGAACTCACTACCTGGCTAGGCAGTTTAGCCAAATCCTGAACTCCAGGTTCGGCGAGAGATCCTGTCTCAGAACAGAAGGTGGAGAGCAATGGAGAAAGACAACAGTTGACATCTGGCTCTTCAAGAATGTGTGTGCTAAAATGCACTTCGAGTACTTTATTCCCTTCCTGGGATAGATTTGGAAACTTAAATCATGCTAGTCAGTCTGTCCACCTGGCAGTCTTTCTTTCCTGTTGAGTTGTCTAAGAAGATTTTATGAGAAAGTCCATTGACTTCCTTATTTATTCAGGTATACCTATTAGCTTTCTTAACTATGAAACTTACATTGTATTCTTCAAAGTTACCTTAGTTTCTTCTTAAGGGTAAACTTTTGCAAAGCAAACAAATATGTGGTTTGAGGCAGAATGAATAGATAATAATAATAATAAATAATAATGTTCATTGTTGATATTCAACTTTTTGCTGAGTGGCTTTAAGAAAATGAAAATTCTCTACTCGTCTTCAATTAAATTTTCCTCAAACCACAATGCTTGCTTGTTCTGTGATTTCTGTCATGACTTGGTCTAGGTTCCAATACTTGTGTTAACCTGGTCAAATTCAGGTTCTTTTCAGCTCAGATCTGCCACTTGGGAAACTATCTTGCAAGTTCTGTTGATGTTATCGCCTGCTGTGATCTACTTTCCACAGTCTCCTTTGACTTTTTCCCTGTGTGAAGCATCCAAGACCAGCAGGAACTGTGAAAGGAAGGGATCTGTAAATCAAAACAAATAATTACCATCCAGGTCTCCAGGGAAGGAGGCCCAAGTGAGCACAAGTGGCAATTGTTACAGAGGAGCAAACATCCCAGCTTAAGCCACAGACATAGTGAGAAAGTCCTAAGTAGAGAATTAAGCATTTTCCTTCCACAAGACCAGGAGATATACCAGTGGCTACACTCTCTGGGCTTCTTCTAACTTAGACATTTTCGTGTGTGTGTGTGTGTGTGTGTGTGTGTGTGTGTGTGTGTGGTGTGTGTCCACAGGCCAACTGTGTCTGGCATATGGAGGCCAGAGGCCAATGTCCTGTCTTCCTCAACTGCTCTTTGCCCTAATGCTTTGAGCCTGAACGGTGAACTTGCTGATTAGGCTAGGTTGGCTGGACAGTGGGCCATTGGGACCTTCCTGACCTACATGCTCAGGGTTACAGTGACACTCCACAGTGTGAATTGAGCTTAAGTCTTCATGGGCCCTTCTCAGCAGCCTACTCCCAGACACCATTAGCATTAGCTTTAATTTTTATTTAATTTTTGTACTTGACCCTTAAATGACAAGCCTCCTGTATGGTACAGAGATTTCTCTCAGTCCCTCTGCCTGTCCCTCTGCCTGGAGTGTAGGCTTCTAGAGACATTGCTATATTCTTCCCCCATCCCCCTCTTTCCTCACAATACCCCATTTCCTTGTCTTCTGTTCTTCCTGGAAAGGAAATTCGATGTTAGTTTTGGGCAATTTCCCAGCTTCCCTAAAGGACTCCCTACTTTGTTGAGAGGAACGGAGGATTGCTTCCTTGTAAGTCAATTCTTTGACTGGTGCACACTGTCTTCTAACAAATTTAAGAATGGGATTCGTTCCTAAATGCTGGTGCGGGGCTGGGGGCTACTTAACCACTCATCTGCTTTTGTGTGGGCTCTGAGAAACTTCATCACACCGGGCTTGAGTGTCCTAGCATGCAGGCCTGGAAAGCCCAGACACTCCCGCCCTTTCTCTCTTCTCTCTTGCTCTTCTGAACTTCTTTTCCCACCTCTGCCCTACCCTCCAAGCTGGCTTTGGTGACATTTGAAAGTTAGTGGCTGTCTCCCATGTCCTTTCAGTGCTTTCTCTACGTTACTACGATTTCAACTCAACCCACTATTCTCTTTGCTTTAGTGGTTTTATTTTGTTTTGCGAGAGGATTTCACTCTCTAGTCTAGGCTGGCCTTGAACTCATGGCTGGCCTCTTACCTCGGTTCCCTGTACTGGGAGTATAGGCATTATCTACTACATGTTGTTCACACCAGGTTATTTAGTGCATGTGCACATACACCTAGTTTATTGCTAGTGCTCTGTAAAGTATTCACCTCATCTATCACAGATGAATAATATATTCATTAATGCAATTTAACATTCAGTCCTTCTGTGACAAACTCTCCTTTCTTTATGAGCAAGCTCATTCCCCTCTAAGGCATAAAACGTATCTACATGCTCGGCTAAAGTATCCCTTTCCACTTAGGACCAAAGAAAAACAAGTATGATTCTTTCTTTGGAGGCTAGTTGGAGAGACATTTTAAAACATGTTCAAACTCTCTGGAGTCAGGCTTGGCATCTCTACTTCCTTTTAATTATACCAGGTCAAGTCGTGATACCTTTTTTTGTCTCTCAGGAACCCTAAGCAAGTGAATGGTCCCAGAGTCTTTAGGATCTGTATGGAAGGATGTTCGCTATATTGCTGTATGGAAATCAATTCTTTCATCCTATTAACTCGTCAGCCTTTTAAGGCACTAGTTTTACAGTTAGGGTTAAATGATTCCCATATGCCCAGCACAAAGACAGTGGTTCATAATGGGAATCATGGTTACACCTCAGTTCTTCTTCTCCTTGGACTGTCTGTGTTTTATCATTAGAGCAGATGACGGCAGACATTAACTCTCAAGTCAGTGAGTACATCCTCTCTCTGAAACCCAACAACACGTGGCTTCATATTGCTAGGCCAAATTACGAATTCTGTGGGTGAAAAAGAAAACATTTCTATAGGAAAAGATAGCCTCTTAGTTCTGTTCTACCACAGCAGAGCCCCCTGATTCAGTCTAAACCTTTGTTGGACATAGATCAACTTTGATCCTATAAGAATACATCTACATTGAATTTAAAAATATTATAGTGTTTGGATGACAGGTATGTGCCACCAAGCCTGAACTTCTAAGGTTTCAGTTCAGGGGTCAAACTCAGATCCTCATGCTTACATAGCAAACACTTTACTTGACTGAATATTTCTTCAGCTCCCACTTGCTTGTTGTTATGCTTTTGTTACAGGGTATTGCTGTGTTGTCCAGACTGGCTTCAAATTCTAGATGCTCTTGCCTCAGCCTCTCTAGTTCAGGGGTTACAGGCTTAGCCTGTCATACCTAGTTGGTGGTTTATGGGGACTGAGGAGTAAACAGTGATGTCTCAGGGATCATGTTGATGTCCAGGTGATGACACATGTGAACTTATGATTCACTTGGGAGCTTGCTAGCAATGAAACAATTAAACACATCATAGCAAAGAGAAGATAGTGTCTCTTAAAAAAGAAATAGTGAAGAACAGATTGGGATTGCAAGAGAAGCCAAGGACTTGTGGTTCAGTGCTGACACATGAACCATCTACAGGGAATAAGAGAGGGAAGCCAAGTGGACAAATACTTGCTGTATTTGCTGGGAGGAGGGACTAGCCAGGATTCATTTTGATGTTTCTGCTTCTGAAAAAAGGTGATCTACTAGCACGATCAAGAATATACAGCTTGCTCCTGGACTGCGTACCATCCCTAGAAGTACACAGAAGGGTATAGAACACACTTTAGGATGTATAAACAAACAAACAACAACAACAACAGCAACAACAACAACAACAAAACCAGAAACAAGATAAATACCGAACTTTTGATAAATAGCTTGCAGCAAATTTTTCTTGTGGGATTAAAAAAAAAATTCTTCTTATGGATGGAGAAGCTGTCAGAGCTGTCCTCAATTTTTTTTTTCTTAAAGTGTTTGTGGAATTGCTGTAGGTGAGTGCCCAGAAATGTTTACTGAAATGTTCAAGGCAGCAGAAGTTTGAATCTTGAATAATCCAATTACAATGTGTGTTTTAGTGATAACTGACTCAGAAACAAATACAAAGGAAATCCGAGAAAGGATGCTGGAGAGTAAGGACTGTGTGCTTAGTGCGGCTGGATTTATTGGTTAAAAACTAGGATATGGAGCCTTGGGAGACGTCAGTAAAAGTATCTGCTTCGCAAGCAAGAGAATTTGAGTTCAAATTATCAGTATGAACATAAAATCAAAGTGCAATAGGGCACGTCTATAACCCTAGTGCTACAGTGGGGGTCTGCAGGGATACTGGGAGGTCTTTGGACCCCATTGGTCAGCCAGGCTAGATGTATTGATGAGCTCCAAGTTCAATGAGAGACCTTGCCTATAAAGTACATTGTGGAAAGCATTGAAGGAAGCACCTTATATTGACATTTGCCTCTGGCCTCTTTTCTCTCCTGCCCACCCCCCCTCTCCCTCTCCCTTTTCTTCTCCCCCACCCCGATGTTGATGGCTAGTTTGTTTCCGAGGACCTCTTTTGGATTGATATTTGCTATGAGCTGTTACCAAGGACCTTTTCCCTACTGAAGAACAAATCTCACATCTCCTCTTCACAGTCTCAAAGGAAACAGTTTATTTTAGAGAGGGCTAAATAGTTTCTATGGTAACTGGAGAATAAGTTTGGATGGCCTGCTCAAGTAAGCCCCCAAATGTATTTTCTGGGGAATAGCAATTTCCCTCTCTAGTCCATAGCATCCTTGGTCTCTTCTGATTTCCACGTTGTGTTACTCTTCTTTCTGCTCTAATGAAATATCTGAGAAAAGAGAATGTAAGGTAAGGAAGACTTATTTGTGTTCACAGGTTCAGAGGGAGTGGTCCATCGGCTCTTGGTACCTCATGCCTTTCACTAGAGCATCTCATCAGGGCACACGAATTAGAAAAGAGATGGTCAGTACCTTGCTTACTAGGAAGCAGAGAAACAAATGCTGGCTGTCAGCTGAACTTTCAAAGGCCTGCCACTGTTGCATCACTTCCTGTAAAATCCTGTAATCCTGAAGGGACATTTCACATTGAAGTCATAGCTTGACCGTAGGCTTCTTTCACCACGGCTGTAGTGGAAAAGCTTGTTTATGCATATTTATAGCAGCAAAGGTACCATTCTAGAAGAAAACACTGTGCTCTGGGACATCAGAGTTTCCAGCAAGATTGCTTATCTCAGAAAGTAACAACTCAGTCATTTGAAAATGCTCTTGGGTTTTATTTGTCAACTAAAATCTCAAGAAAATATTAACTCAATAGATCACTGTGAGATTCAGAGGTTCCTGTCATGGGCAACTTCCATGGTCAAGGACAATCCAGTTGACACCTTCTTCTTATTCATCTTTAGATTGGAGTTGTAATAGCATGGGACTCATGAGGTACTGTGTTTGAAACGGTCTTTGAAGATAAGAAAATTCTTTTAATTAAAATGAAGATAATATCATCTTCAATTATGCTTCTTTGATCTTTGTGGACTAGTGCATGCTGGGACTTGTAGTTTCTGGTTGTTGCTTCTCTTTCTGAGAGAACTCTGGCTTCTGGCAGATGAGATGGAGGGATGGCAACCTGCTCCCCCAAGTCACAGCCTATCATTTTGCCATTTTTTTGAGTTCTAAGGGGTTTCTTTTATTCTTTTCTTATCTTGTTTTTATGCTGTTAAGTAGGCGGGTGGTAAAGGAACCTGAAAATTATGACTGTCATCAAAGACATCATAGGTGTCAATTAGTCTGAAATCAACCATCTATTCTCTCCTATGCCCAAGTATGGTTTCTCAGAAGCAAACTTATTTTGACATAGACTCTGAACTCAAAGGAACGTTGAAGAAGAAGTTGATTCTTAAAGTCTTGGGTGATAAAAATGAAGAATATTTTTATTCAAAGGGAAGCATTGAAATGAAAAAAGATATCTCAGGTTTCTAGTGCCTGAAGGTAAAAAATGAAAGACGAGTTTGGGGTAGAGTGGACTGCCTGCTAGGTAGATGAGATTTGGGGGAAAGACACTTTCTTCCCTAACCGTCTTCCCAGTGAGGAAGCAGTCAAGTTCCTTACAGCTTAAATGTTTGGCTTGTTTCTTATTTCAGAAGGTAGCCAATGAAACAAACCATTTGAAAATAAAAGCAAACTATTTATGTCTTAATATTTTGCTATTTGATACATAAGAGAAAGTTAAATTGGGGATTCCAACATGGAGGTAGGTTATCAAGGGAGGAGAGAATTTCTTCCCTGAGTGATTCCTAGAATCATGTAGAAGAGATCTAGAACGTTCCCCTTATATTCCAGTACTTGTTAATGCTTGAGTGATTTTAGAGGTTCTATTTGCCAAAAGTTACCTACCAAAATAAAGGGAGAGGGCACTGACTCAGAATTCTTCCTGAACCAAATCTCTCCACGAACACAATGGATTCTCAGAGGCCTGAGAGCTCGGTTGCTTTAACCTCATTTTAAGTGGAAGAAAATAAGGCAATGTTCCATCTCCTGTCAGCCAGTGTCAACGGCACTTACAGCTCTTTAAGACAAGCATTTGGGGTAAGCTTGGTGCCAACGGGGTACTGGATCATTTTGTTTTGTTAAGACAGTTATTTGTAGTCCAGGTTGTAGACAATATCCTTCAACTTCTGAGTCTCTTGCCCCTTATACCCCTCCCATCCCCCACATAGTGTTGGTATTCTAGGCAAGTCACTACACCTGACTTGGAGGCAGAGAAATTAAAATGTTTTTAAATTTTAATTCATTTAAATTTAAATATTAAAACCTACCTGTGTCCACTAGGTCCCATAATTTCATATTTAGGCAGTGCTGCAGATAGGAGACGCTCATGCTGGTGGTGAGTGATTTACATTTTTGATTGATTACTGTCATGAGCTAGGGAGCTCCTAGGCTCTGAAGTGAAAGAAAAAAAATACACAAAAGAAAAGAAAAATACATAGAAGAAAGGGGCAAGAAGTGAGGAAGGAATGAAGCTGAACTGGAGGAAAGGAGAGAAATCTTCATTTCCACTGAAGAACTCCAAGTTTCAAGACCAGGGTACCTAGCCCTGATGTTCTGATTATGTTCTGCTAGGTTTGGACCACTTCAAAATTTCACCTACAGTTGTACTGATTGGCATCATTTATACGTGTTTTGATTCACTTAAACATTCAACCAAACCCAGTCTAGCTTGAATGTATTCAGACCATCATGCCTGCTGTGCTAGTTAGCTACGACCTCTAATCTCGGTAATCCAGAGGCAGAGACAGGAGGATACCTGAGTTGTGTGTGTTCCAGGATAGTCTGGGCTGTAGCGTGGGAACTTTTCTCAAACACCAAAGTCAAAACTCAAACCAAAAAAATTCCCCAAACTAGACAATTAAAAAAAATACTACCCAAGTTTATGATGATTTTTGGGAAAAAAAAAGAAGGAAAAAAAGAAGGAAGGAAGGAAGGAAGAAAGAAAGAAAGGAAGGAAGGAAGAAAGAAAGAAAGAGAAAAAGAAAAAAATTGAGATCAGATATGGTAAAGTAAGTCTAAAATTCTGGCATTCAAGGAGTCAGAGACAGGAGGATCAAGGAAGGTTCAACATCATTCTGGTCTATATAACAAGTTCTAGACCAGCCAGGCCTTCAGTGAGACGGTGTTCCTTAAAAAGAAAAAGAGAAAAGAAGGAAGGAAAGAATTTATTTTTAATTGCATAATCTATTGAGAGTTTAAGTTGGTTAGAGATGCATGACCTGTGACCTATTCATGGCTCTTGTTCTTTATAAACTTGGTTTATAATTTGGACTGGCTATCTTACAGCTGAAAAACAAAACAAAACAAAACAAAAACCCACCCTAATGTTCACCTTCTTCAATGGTTTAGTCTGTAAGGAGAAAAAAGCCAGAGAGATCAGGTGACCTGCCTCAGGTGGTCCAGCTCTTTGATGGTGGCGCCAGACACTGCCCCACCTCATCCCCACCCCCGCTAGCATTTGACCAGCTTTTCTGGAGAATCTTTGAATCCTAGTTTTGCAGGCCTCCCTTAGGATTGTATAATAATTACTCTATGGAGCCTCCCAGAAATCTTCTGATCAGTCCTAGTCCCACATTGTTGACGTTCTCGTCCCTCTGTCCTGTCTTTTCTGGCTTAGCTGAGCCCTGATAAACCCAGGGCCAGAAAGGAGAGTAGAGATTTCTTGATAGGGTGGAAAAATGTTTTTCTAAACTCGTTCTGCAGAGAGTTGGCAATTGCTCTTAGCAGTCTTCAGTTTAGTCCTGAGAAACAGCACAAACAAACTTTCCAGGGAGCTGATGTGGCACCTCGTATTAACTCTGTCTCCGAGAGTTCAAAAGGACAGGAATAAATTGTCTTTAGGAAGAAAAAAAAAACTATGGTCTGCCCTTGACTTAAATGGAAACCAATTGTAATATTTTCCAGGAAAACAAGCATTTCTGTTTGAGGGGATGTGGGAGACTTACTTACCTTGACAAATTCTGGGAAACAGAATGCAGTGAGATGAACGTAAAATTAGAGCAATTTAAGGAGATTAAAAAAAGAAAACCAAGGGATTACACAATTTAAGGATTTGAAACGACTTTAACAGCATTCCCTAATTAGTCTGAAAATTTGGAAACCTCTGTGAGTAGGTTTCCAACCCATCACAGTTGTGTGGTGAAATTTGGATTATTTGAGGTTTCAGATTCACCAGCAGGAGGTGAATCTGGGGAAACCAGAGTCTTCTGCGATTGACTGAGGAGGGGTGGGCGGGGGTGGGGGTGAGGGGCTTGGGGACTTGAAGTCAGTACTAGTGATGGATGTTAGGTTATGGAGCACCCCTTAGATGTCCAATTTTGTTTGATAAGGTTAATTTAGAAAGACTAAACACAGGCCATGAGAGCCTTGAATTGTGGCTGTCAACAAGCCAGGAAAGTCAGATATGCCTTCTCCTAAAAGTCCTCAGTTGAATTCCTGTTTTATTTCTGCTACTAAATTCCTCAAGGGCCCAAGGGCCTTTTGTTTATTCCCTTTAGCGCAACCCCCAGGGCTACGCAATGAGGTATACAATGCTGGTCAGCTGGTCTCTTTAGAAACTGGAATTATGGGACTATTTCACATTGTGACCTACCAAGAAGATAGGAATTTGGAGACAAGACAGGAGTTTCAAGGAGTTAAAGAGAGAGAGAGAGAGAGAGAGAGAGAGAGAGAGAGAGAGAGAGAGAATGAATATAAAAAACAAGGAGGATAGAGGTCAAGAGAGCAGCTAAAGGGGTTAGGGATTATGGTCAAGAGATAAGATTATTTAGAATTCAGAATAAAGGCTGTGTAAACTTAGACTCACAAGAAACCAATCACAGACCCAGAGACTGAAATTGTGGCATAGTGGACATATTTTTTAGCCGTTCTGGTAGCATCTGATCCAGGGAAGGATGAGTGAGGGGATGGGTCAGTTGCTCCCGATGGAGATAGAACGCAGTGGGGTGGAGGCACCCACTGTCTGGGGCAGCCTCCAGCCAAAGCAACAAGATGTGGTCCTCATGGTATGTGTGGCACCTGGTGCGCCCACCCTCACCGCTGTCCCTCTGTAAGCCTGTCTGAAGGAGGTACCCCACTCCCCGGGGTCATTATTCTCCACAGAAGGCAAACAGGAGCAATTCGCACCCTAAAACTATTGCAGTCTAAGTGTATCAATGCGTTCTTTTCTTCCGTTTTTAAAAAGATGAATTTCTCCCCAGAGATGCTTGTTAACACATGAGTGGAGAGCTCAGAGGCTAAAATTTAGCAGCGTGGGCTTGGATCCTGCCTCCTCCTCTACTTGTCGATCAGATCCATTTTGGATCAGGGGAACTAATAATCCTGTTTACTCCCGTGTTAGTTTTTGTTGCCCTTGTTCACGCAGGCTCTCATGTAGGTTGGCGTCACACTGGACTCCCGGCCCAGTCGAGGATAACCTTAATCTTCTGGTCCTTCTGCCTCCACTCTACAGAGTTCTGGGCTTACGGTTTTGCAGCATTGCACCCACTTTAAAATGGTGCTGGAGACAGAATCTAGGGCCTCCTGCATTCAGGGTGAACACTGCCAGCTGACCTACATTCCCAGCCCTGGCTATGATAGTTTTGTGAGTCAAAAGAGAAATTATCTATGTAGTATTTAATATCTGTATTATTATCAATATTATATAAAGGGAAGGCTGTTTCAGTTCAGGCCTATCTAAATTTTTTCCCCTTCTCCAAAGCAGTAAGGAGACTACTCTTCTTTGGCATTTTGCAGGGAGGTAGTAAGAATCTACGTTACTTGGTTGGCGTGTCTTTGCAAGGCTCCAGTTAATTTCTGGCTTCTAACAACCTCGATATTTTATCATTCAAAGAACCTTTTTTGTGAAGGAGAGAGCGCCTTTCATTTGCATCATAGTTGGAAAAGGACAAAAATGTCACTCTTGATATCACATGGCTGAAGGGATTGTGCTAGACCTGAATCCAGGCGAAGGCCTCTAGACCGTTATTTCACGCTTAGATTTGCTGCTTGTCCAGGTGAGTTAGGAGGGAAAGGATTTAGGGACATAATTATGGGGTGGTAAGAAAGAGGCATTTAAAAGAATTTTTTTTTAAAAAAAGCTCATTAATATCACAACTGTGAGTGGTTTATTTGGGTGAAGGATAGAAAGAAAAATGGATTTAGGGACAGGCAATGCTATTATACATTATTAATTAGAACAACGGAGTTATCACCAATTATGAATGCGTGGATAGAATTTCTTTGCTTCAGAGTCCCACTTAAATTCCCAGTTGGCCAGGTATGGTGGCACACATCTATAATCTCAGCCCTCAGAAGACAGAGGCAGGCAGGCCTCTGTGACTTTGAGGCTAGCTAGGACAGTCTAGTAAGACCCTGTCTCAGGAACAAACAAAGAGCCAATCAATTTACCCTAAGATACTGTCTGTGCTCTATGGCAAGACAGCCACTCTGATAATTGGGGACCAAAATGGTACCCTCGGAGACCATGGGATGCTAGTGATGTGCTTTGACAGAGTTAGGAGGATTCTCAAGGGATTCTGCTGGCTTTTCTGTCTGGAACTCCTTTTCCGTTTTCTATCCCAGGGTTTTTCCTGGCTGCCTGTTTCCCCTTTTCTCCCCCTTTCTCCCCTTGTTTTTGCTTTTGGTTTTTTTTTTTTTTTTTGAGACAGGTTTTTAGTCTGTAGCTTAGACTGGCCCTGAACTCATTCGGGTCCTCCTGCCCAAGGTTTCCAAGTTCTGGGACTGCACGTGTCCACATTATGTCCATCTCCAGAGTTTCCTCTCTCTGTGGCATAGACAAAGTGTGCACACCTTACCATCCAGCCTTCAAAAGCTGGATCTTTGAAAGGAAGTGTTAGCATTGTCTCTAAGCTCCGCCCCACAGTTACCTGGCAACAGCCAGGTGAGCCTGACTCACTATAAAGGGGGCTGCTCACCCCCTCTGCTCTCTCTTGCCTTCTTGCTCTCCCTCTGTCCTCTCACCCCTTCCCCACTCTCTGTCCACTCCCTTCCCCCCTCTCTCTTTATGCTAATGGCTGATTTCTACTTCTTCCTCCTCCTCCTCCTCCTCCTCCTCCTCCTCCTCCTCCTCCTCCTCCTTCTTCTTCTTCTCTCTCTCTCTCTCTCTCTCTCTCTCTCTCTCTCTCTCTCTCTCTCTCTCCTCTGCCTTTTTCTGTCTCTACTCCTTCTACTCCTCTCCCCATGCCCTGAATAAACTCTATTCTATATTATACTGTTGTCATCGTCCTATGACATTCTCAGCATGGGCCCTCACCTCAGAGGCACCCCCCTTCTCCAACACCTGACTACACATCTACAAAACATATTCCTTCTCCCCTTATCGTTTTATAAAACACAACAGGAAGGACTACTTTCCCCATAAAGCCTAAAAACAAACAAACAAACAAACCCAGGACCCTTTCTTTTCTGACCATCACCTTTTTACTTTGCCAGGCTTTCTAAACAGAAAGATCAGGCAGACCCCTCAAGGCATTTGAATTCAGGGAGAGAAACATCTACAGGAACTTTAAGAGCAGGTGCATGAGGCAGACATTTAGTAAGTGAAATACTATGTCAACTCTGGCTTAGATAGCTGGCTCCTTTGACCGGCTTCTGGGATTCCAAGTCATTCCTGGCTTATCAAACTTAACCCCACCTTCCCAGGCAGGATCAAGATACAGACAGTCACCTGGACCAAGAATTAGCGATTGCAGCTTCCTTAGGGTTCTTGCCCAACACTTTATCGAATCTTCCCTGTGAGGGAATGCTTTCTGATGATTGGAAAACATTCCCTTTCAGGTGCTGTTCGTTCCTGAAGAGCAGACTTGCTGTCTCTGGGTTTCACATTCCTCTGGCTGTTTTTTTTACAGGACTACCATTTCTGTGAGGCCATCTTCTTCTATCTCTGTAATTACACTGGACTCTTCTCATAGTATTTCTTCATTGGTTCTAGTTAATTTAAAAAGTTCCTTCTTGTTCTCGATCCTCCCCCCCCAACTCTTTGTGACAGGCACTGGCTTGTGCTCTGATTATGGGCATATAGGAGATTCTAGGCATGGCATCCAGGGTCTTGCGTGTGTTAGGCGAACATTCTATCAACTGAGCTGCATCCCTACTCCCACCCTGACAGCCCCCCTCCTCCCCTTCTTTCATCCTTGTGATTATATCCAGATCCCTTTACATTCTGGGCTAACATAGTACCTCTGAGCTACATGCCTGCCCCTTGGTGGTGACTTTCAGAGGATCTGAATGAAATTGAAGCTTTGGGGTGTCTCTGATTACCCTGCACTCCAGACGTCCAAGAAGAAGGACTCAGATTCTTCTTAGGGTCTTTGCTTTTTCTCTCTCCCAGAGAAAGCAATGGCTCGCCTCAAAGCAATGGCTCACCCTTTAAAGTTTTTGCTGTTTGCTGTTAGCACGGTGCACACAGGTTTTTACATGTTTGTCCACTTTCTGGGTGGTCACCATGGGGTGGGGGTGGGGTGGGGATTGGCAGTACTGCATTCTCCACAAATGTCTATAACTTCCCATCTCATGTTTCCTGCATGCGTGGTTGCTTTCCCAAGTCATGCTGGAGCTGGACACTGAAGAACCCTGAGTAAGTTCCCCAGGTAAGAGATGGCTAGACGGAAGCTGCCCGGTGCAGGCTGTGGTGAATTGTGTTAGTTACTAGAAATCAAATGAGCACAGTCTGGCTATTTTAATAGGATCCCTCCTCTGCATCCCTAAAACGGAGCTCTCTGATCCTGCAT
Organism: Rattus norvegicus; assembly: GCF_021556685.1. Classification (NCBI taxonomy): domain Eukaryota; kingdom Metazoa; phylum Chordata; class Mammalia; order Rodentia; family Muridae; genus Rattus; species Rattus norvegicus. Next base: position 75,706,535 of record NC_141550.1, read on the forward strand.
AAAGCTCTTTGCTGTCCCTCTGTAGCTAAAAACTGGCATGGAGGAGCCTTATAGAACCACCATCCACGAGTCCCCAGACCCATCTGCTTTCTGTTGACTCAGTTGCCCTCACCTCCAATGGCGTGAGACTTTAATTATTTTTCTTACACGCTCCCAAGTTCGTCTCATTCTTCACCTTCACGAAGAGGTCACATCACTGGAGTGACAGGAGCCTGACCTATAATTAGTAATGGAGTACACGACATTTATAATAGCTCTTTGGAATCCTTTGGGATGAAAGGTGCTTCGCAAATGTAAACCGTGATTATTCCTTGACAGCTAAATATAAAAATTCCACTAAACACTACTTAACAGTGTTGCTTTTAAGGATATTAATTGGGTCTTTCAACTATACAATGCAATTATCAGTCTAATTGAAAATAATTGGTCAGGGCTGGGGGAAGAAAAATACTTAAAACAAATGGGCCAAGCTGAATATTAGGTACTCCACTGAGGTAAAAGTTTACTTTAGTTGAAAACACCAACCGGCTTGTTTTGTCTTGGTGGGTAAACATTCTGGTGAACTTCGAGATTCAAGCAAACCTATAATTAATCCTCCAAACAATGGTTGATCAGGGAGAGAAACTTCCAGAATTAGCTTACGCAGCCCTACTGGAGCTCTCCATCAAAAATCTTTTCTCTCGCTGTGCAAACAGTTTTGACACTATTTCCGTGGAATAAATCAAATGCGTCAGCCACCCAGCCCTCTGTTGTTGCGGGGGGGGGGGGGTGGGGAGAGGCGCTTTCAGCGTTAGACAAAACTTTTTGGTTATTGTTATTGTTGTTGTTGTTGCGCGCTCTCGGAGTAACAAAGCTCAGCGGAAAGAAAGAAGAGAGAGAAGCAGATTGTGGTGAGCTTTACAAATTGGCACGGCCTTATCAGCTGCATTTCATGGTTTTCTGGAATCCTTTCAGAAGAGGCATTCCTTTGTAAGAGACGGTTTAAGCTTTATGCTATTTCAAGCTATATTTGCGAGTTTATGAAAATTGCTTTTTAGTTTCCCGGACACTGAAAGCATCGATATTGATGTTCACTTCTTGCGAATGTATCTTGCTGCGGGTGGGCGGCTGGAGTGTTCAGCTTTTCGCTTGCCTTTCCTTCCTTCCTTCTTGCCACAGGGGAGGGTCCCCGGATGTTACCGCTCCAAGCTCAAGGCACGGTTTCCTTTCCACATTAGTAAGGGCCCAGTATCAACCTCTCTGGCCAGAGGCAGACTTCCCTTTGGTCAGCTTCACTCGCTGAGAGCAGAGGATTCAACTTTTCTTTTTGAATTTCCCCAAATGTTCCTCCAAAGCCTCTCCTACTTCCGTTCTTCCTTACACATTCCTGGGGATCAAAGCCATGTTACCTGACTTTAAAAAGAAAATTGAGGTCTGTTGGTATGGCGACCTTATGGCGATGACCACAGAAATAACAATAATAACAAAACCCCCATAGTTTTCAGCTCTGGACACACCGGCAGGCATGCTGTCATTTGAACACCCACACGAACAATCCTGTTAAAGAATGTAATTAAAACAGTCTAATTAAACAAAACAAAATGTCTCAAATCCCAGACAATGAGTCATTTATTAAAATAACGTTTGACAGTGCAGAATTCTGGTATTCAGAAAATTTGAAATCTTTGCAGTCTTCATGTATTGGACATTAAATGTAGAATCATAGAACACACACACACACACACACACACACACACACCTGTCCTTAATGATAGGTAGTTAATGGGAAAAAAATGAAGTTTAGATTTTTTTCCCCCTTTTTATTAAGGGTTACAGTGACGTGAAATGGATTGTAAAGGGTAAGAGTTCTATTTACTGAAAAATATATAATATGTAATGTGTAATGTGTAATATGTAATATGAATATATTAATTTATAATAGATGATATATGATGCATGCTGTATGATTATGATACATGATATATAATATAAATATATAATAATAAATTATAACATAATATAAATAGAATATATTATAATAAATTATACTATAGTATAACCTATACTATATAAATTATAATATATAACATATAAATACACATATATACTATATGCATTTAAACAAGGCCTTGCTATGTATCCCTGGCTGACGCAGTACTCACTATGCCGCCAATGCTGCCTTCTAACTCGTGGCAGTTCTCCTGTCTCCGCCTCTCTAGAACTAAGATTCCAGGTGCGCATCAGGATTTATTGAAGTCTTCTGAAAACCCATGGTGGGGGGGTAGAGAAACTTGCTATTTTCTAACGTTGGATGATAGTATTTCTGCTCTGGGTGAGTGGGGGAGACTCTGGAGAAACCAGGTAACCCTGATGGGATTCAATTCTCCCTAGTCTGTGAACTATCATCCTGAATGGACTAGAGCATGCTATAAATGTGGCTATCAGACTAGCCTACCTACCTACCCTTGTATCTGTGCATTGACATACGCATCTGTTGTCTGTCTACAGCCTGTCTCTATGATCTGTGTTTTTAGAGTTTATCAAGGTGGCGCACGTGTTTGGGGCACTGGTACAAACCGGTGCAAATGCTGGTCGCGGGGTAATTAGTGAGGGGACCTCTGCTTTAGGATGTGCTGGAAGGCTAGAACGAGGAGGGCAAGGATAGAACGAGGAGGGCTTGGTGTGTAGCCCAGTGGTTAGAGCGCTAGCTTAGCGAGCATCGTACAGGCCCTAGGTTCAACTGCACGTGCAAAGTGAATAAATAAAAAATAGAAAGAAGGGCTGGTAATCTGTACCCAGAGTGAAAGGAGAGAAACATGCTCAGTAGACTGTGCCTCTCCGGCAGGAAGAGAGCCTGGTGCACTGGACGTGGTGTTTTTTTTTTTTTAAAGTGAAAATATTTGCTACGTATGGTGATATTAGGATGGATGTGTGTGTCAATGAGCAAACTTTTTTAATTATGGAGAGAAATTAGCTACTGTTTTAATTACTTAGAAAGCGATTATATTGGAGCATCTCCCACACCCCCACCCCCACCCCCCAAACCCCCCTTAGGTTGCTGGAGCAATTTAGTAATTTAGTATGTTCAAGAACAGAGAGAGAATGGCTTCTTTAAAAACAAAACCGGGTTTCAGGAAAGTGGAATTCCTGCTCCTCTCTTGAATGACAAACAGCCATTTGAGTCGAGGAGGAACTCTGCCTGAGCCTTAAGTACGATTAACAGTGAATTATAATATTTGGGGACGGCTCTGCAGAAGGCCAGGAGAGATGACCAGTAATAGTTGCAGCTTGTTTTGGCTATTGTTTGAACTTCTAAGCAGGGACATTTGAGACATCTACTGACTTAATTAAAAGCCCAGATGCTGGGAAATCTCGTTAGCCATCCTGGAAACACAGTGTCATCTACAAAGCTTTGCTCTTGTGACTTCTCAAACAAGGACGGGCAAATCAGCCTCATAGACATGATTGTATGAACCGTTCAAGCAAGTTATCTCAAACACGCGGCAGTGGTCACTCCCCTTTACAGCCTCCAAGGGTTCTTCATGTGTCTGGTGCCTTATCAGTTTTACACTTCAGCACAACTCTCTTCCATATGACTTAAACATTACCCTTAAAAAAAAAATCCAGTTCTACCTGTGGCCCCAGAGTTGCCTCTGAGGGCTTTATTGTAAGGTAACAGTTGTAAACAGCATAGGCGATCCTGTGAAAAATTCCTATGATTCCTCCTTGGTTGCATGAAATGGAACCACAGCCTACTGTGGAAACCAGTAATCACCCGGTGAGATTGTCAAATATTTTGGGACTGAGACCTGGGCCCTGTGAGGGGCGCTGGTTACAATGGAGGTATTTTGGCCATTTGATTTTCAGGAGGGACTGGAAGGTTTAAGACGTGCTAAGGACAAGAGGTTTGGCTTTCTAATGTAAACACCATTATCATTTGGGAATCAATTAACTCCTTGCATGGAGGGGAACGAGAGGTCTTTTAGACAACTATTGTGAGCTGGGCTATTTGCTTTAATTAAGAGGAGACAGAGTGGATTATTGTCTCCAGCAAAGGGGTTGGGAAGACGCAGAAAATTACACTTTAGCCTCATAAGCAACAAAGCCCACGCAAGAGGCGTGGCCTGAGTCAGGCAGGTCGAAAGCAAATTAACTTTTAATCTGGAAACGCTAAATGAGGATGCCTGCACCCAACAATTAGAACAAAGTGCAAGGACCCTTCCAAGCCTCTTCACAGTTTGCCCTGTCAGGGAGATCTACTTGTCAGAGGTCTAGTGACAAAAAAAAAAATTCAAATCAAATCTTCAGTGTGAAAAACGTTAGTAGCAACATTTTCAGGGTGCTAATGTGAACCTTTCACAACGAACAATGGAGTGAAATTTTAACTGCTTGGTTTTATTTATTTATTATTCTTAAACTTTGGTAAACTTCCCATCTACCATCCTCATCTGACTGAGTGCCCATAATTTTTTCTCTTGCTAGGACTTGCCTGTGTTAACCTGTCACTGGGACTAGTTCAATAACCTTGACAGTACGTTCACCAATCCAGCCATTTAATAAATGAACAAATGCCAATGCCAACTAAATGTCGTGGTCCCAGGTTCTGAGAAATGACAGGGAGTGGGGTGCAGTAGTTTTGTAGGGTGAGGGAGAAGCAGACGAAGGACGCTCTGAGCACCTAGGAGGAGCACCCAGTCTTGTCTTACAGAGTTGGGGCAGGTGACTAGAGATGACCTTGAATTTCTGATTCTCCTACTTCTACCTCCTGAGTTCTGGGATGACAGACATGCTCACCAAGCCCAGCTTATGCCATCTACAGCCCAACAGAATGCCTTCTAAGTTCATTGGAGCTAGAGCTCATGTGTGTGTGAGTGTGTGTGTGTGTGTGTGTGTGTGTGTGTGTGTGTGTTGGTGGTTGTGGGTAGTTCAGTTTGGCAAGTAGCTAGAAGGGGAGAAAGGTCAAGGGATCAGGACAAAAAAAGTCAGCCTAACTTTACTCCAACTATATACAGGTCTTTGCAGTGTTTGGGATTTTGCATGTCTATGTTACCATGTCTAGAATTAACTGAGAGAGTAAGAGTAGCCCCCAAGGAATGTGGGAGGTTCGGGAAGCAATGAGGATAGCATTCCCTTGGTGACTAAAAGTTGATTCCCAGGTAGTTTGGTTTTAAAAAGGAATTAGGTGCTTTGAATTATGACCTAATTGGCATGACAGATGTTTTCCTCGCATGAGATTGACCATCTTGACCATATCTAATATTTAGTGTTTTCAAAATGTGTAACCATGGCCATTGTCTGAGCTTATGAAGTTGAAACTCGATGCCCGCTGGGTGGAACATGTTCCCGTAGTCCCAGCTACATGAGACGTTGGGCAGAAGGTTCGCTAGAGGGCAGAGATTGGAGATTTTACTAGTCAACTACAACGACATTTCATCTACCTACAGAGGGGGTGGGAGATAGTTCAATTGGTAAAGTGTGTTCCGTACAAGCGTGGGGGCCTGAAATGAGACTCGCCAAACACACACAAAAGCTGGGTGTGAGTATATGAGTATAACTTTATGAATATGTGAGTATGAATAATTTTAGCACTGGGGGTATGGAGACAGGTGGATCCCTGCAGCTCTCTGGTCAGCTAGTTTAGAAAATTGGTGAACCCTGAGTTCAGCTAAGAGCCCCTATTTCCAAAGATAAGATAAAGAATAATTGTGGAAGACATTTGATGTTGACCTCTAATTGGTCTCACACACACACACACACACACACACACACACACACACTCACACACACACTACACATATGCGCACACACTGGCACATGTGTAAACACATCAAAACCTTGTTTCTATCATCACTTAATTTTTAACCAGGTCTGGTTGTGGTGCACTTTGGAGACAGGGTAAGAAGGGTTGGAAGTTCCAGGCCAGCCTAGGCAGTATAATAAGACCCCATTAGCAAAAAATAAAAAGACAGGAGAATAAAATAAAATAAAATAAAATAAAATCATGGTAAGTGCAAATGCAGAGTATAATCTGAATTTTAGTTTCAGTATTTTGTATCTTGTTTTCCTTTTTGCCTGGATCTTATATAGGCCAGGCTTGCCCCAAACTTGCTCTCTAGGCTGAAGAAGACTATGATCTTCCAGCTACTACCTCCCAATGTTACCACTCAGTTTCATGTGGCAGTGGGACTCTAACCCAGGGCTTCATGAATGCTAGGGAAGCACTCTGTTGGCAAAGTCTTCTCTCCAGCCCCTGTATTGTACAGGTTCAAACTGCATTAGGAAAGAAAGCCAACTGGGATACAGAAAGATTTTTGTTACACACAGTTGTTTCCACTGAGCCAACTGTTTCTGGTGGTCTCCACTGGGATAGATCCATTACGGGACTAAGCGTGCTTGTACCTTCTTTGCTAGCAACTGTGAATCAATAATGAACCCAGTGCTGTCTCCTTTCCCTCCTTTCCCCTGTGCACCACGTGCTCTTCACCTTGGTTTATTTTGGTCTTGCTCCTTTTAGCACGATGTATTCTGCAGGGATGTATGGGTGCCGGTGATGTCTGACCGCCTCACGTCTCTTGTGCAGCTGTCCCAGTAAAGTTCCCTCGAAGGCCATAGTCGTGTCAATGCCCTGGTTATCAAGGGATGATGGTGCCTCTGGAGCAGTGCCCCCCATGTTTTACTTGGCTCAGTTGATTTCTGGGTTGTGTAATGGAAGCCTCGCTGGCTTTTGCCTTCGTTTACATTTCTCCTCTATGAAGTTGTAACTCTTTAGAGCGTGTTTTCAATTTGTTCCCATCTTCTAGTTGTACCAATAATTCCTTCGCTCTCTCAGCAACATCAACGTACTACGCTTTCTAGTTCTATCTCATCCTGATTATAAATACCTTAAAAGTGGGATTAGGTCAGTATTTCCTAATCATCACCAAATATCATTTTGGCTTGTTTCTTCCTTTGTGTGTTTGCATGTGTGTCTGTGTTTATGTGTGGGTATGGATATGGAGCATACTCAAGTAGCTACAGTCTTGTGACAGCCAGAGGTCAACCTTGACTTTTATTCACATCACATATTGTCCATTTTTATTTTATTTTTGAGACAAGGTCTCTTACTGGCCTGGAGCTCCCTAAGTAGGCTAGGGTGGATGGCTAGTGAGTCCTAGGGATCTACTTATCCTGCACCCCATTAGTGCTGGAATTACAAGTACATGCCTCTATGCCCAGAGTTTTAAAAATGCATATACTTGGGATCAAATCAGGTCCTCAAGCTTGAAAGGCAGGCACTTGACCTCAACCTCACAAGGGCCAGGATTACACGCGTTGGCCACCGCTCCACTCAGCTCCCTGGCACAGAATGGAAACGTCCTGATAAGGGATTAGTCATCTTTTACTGATGAGAGCATCAGTGAGCTCGAAACTAAGGCAGGGATGACTAAATATCAAAGGGGTTTAAGAATTATGAATCGCCCGCTCTTGTCTGTGTGATGTACTACATCCATTTACTATCCTTACAATTAGAATCGTAAGTATTGTCCATCCCATGCTGGAGCCGAGGAATCTGAGGCATAGAAAAGGCCTAAGGCCATCCGGTTAGCCAAGGCTGCATTTGGGGTTGAAATCTAGTTAAGGCTTTTAACCACCTGCTTTACGTCACATGTAAGATGTAAGCCACCCTGGTATAAACCAGCTGTGGGGACAATTTCTACATATGATCTGAACACACTTCATATGCCACAGATAGGCCTGGTCAATGCTATTTCCATATCCAGGGTTGGCCCAAGGGTAACAATCATATAAAGATCAGGGAACAGTTAAGGGTGACTGGTTGCCAGCTATTCACTGTTCGCTTGTGGCCTGTCCTAAGTTTGGCCCTTCCTTCCTTCCTTCCTTCCTTCTTTCCTTCCTTCCTTTCTAACGTCCTTCCTTCCTTCTTTCCTTCCTTCCTTTGTTCGCTTACCTTTTCTATCATCTATCTATCTATCCATCCATCCACCCACCCACCCATCCATCCATCCATCCATCCATCCATCCATCCATCCATCCATCCCATCCATCTATCTATCCATCTCTATCCAAACAAGTCATTATAGTTATAAAGCTCTAAGTATGGGCTCTCTGGACAGTTTTTCTGTGTGAAACTGTTTTGCTCATCTCTGATTACTTTAGTCTTCCTTGATGACCAGTATTTGTATGGTTTGACAAAGAAGGAACTGATTTGGTGCTTAATCCATTATATAACAACTGGTAGGGTTCAATAGAGATGTTAGTCACTTCTACATGCTGGAAATGTTATATATATATATATATATATATATATATATATACACACACACACACACACACACACATATATATATGCAATCCCAGCAGTCTCGGAAATAGCAGAGAAAGGATTGTTCAAGGCTATCCTCTAGTATCCTCTGGTATATCATGAGTTTGTGACTAGAATGCATTATAGGAGGCTCTTTTTTTTTAAAGGTTGCTGTAATATCAAATTGCTGCAAAGTTTTTCTAACCATTTGGTCCTGATGAATGGCTTGCCTTGGTGCCCACTGGTGACAAAGAATTCACGAATTTGAGAGATCCTCTTTAATCCAAGCACGTGGTCCTTTGGCCATTGTCTTGAAAGAGGCCCTACAATCAGATGCTTTTCCCCAGACCTGAGAACCGTGCGGTACTTATGAAGTCTCATAGTCGAGGAACAGGACATAGTTTGCTGTAAGACTCTCCTCACCTCAAATCTGCTCCCAGCTCTTTGTTGTTTCCAAGACACGGAGATGAGCTTCCATTTTCCTGTAGACAAACAGGAGGGTAAAAATTATTCTAGTCATATCCGAGAGAAATCAGTCATCCTTTGCAAAGTTAATCACAGCCTTCCTCCAGGGCCTCCCAGCTCTCTGGAAAGATTTTACTATTGCTGTTGTTGCACTACTAAAATATAGATTTTTCTAAACAGGCTAAATGCCTCTCGTTCTTAGAAATGCAGACCCAAGTCCTGTGAGACTTCATCTTTAACTTTTTCTTTATATTGCCACTTGAAAGGGCTGTAGACTAGCAATGGGGTCAGAGAATCTCTCTGCCTCCTCCTCCTCCCCCTCCTCCTCCTCCTCCCCCTCCTCCTCCTCTCCCTCCTCCTCTTCCTCTCCCTCCTCCTCTTCCTCCCCCTCCTCCTCTCCCTCCTCCTCCTCTTCCTCCTCCTCCTTCTTCTCCTCTCTCTCTCTCTCTCTCTCTCTCTCTCTCTCTCTCTCTCTCTCTTTTTCTCTCATCACTTTCCACCTTATTCCTTTGAGACAGGCTCTCTCACTGGACCCCGAGCTAACCTGGTAGCCAGTAATCCCCAGAGAACTTCCTATCTCTCTATCCCACATAACCCTGAGGCTATAGACCACCATGCCAGCCCCTGAGAGGAGCACAGTTCAGGTAGCCTTACACATAGTCTCTCATAACATAGGACCCATTCATCATTTAAGAGATAAATAGGAGATGCCAACATGGGATTCCCAAGTGAGGTGCCAAAGGCTTCCATCTCAGACTGCGTGCTCTGGGTAAAGGCATCATAGAGCTTTCAGTCTTCTCTCTGCAGCTATCGGTATGGTGATCTACACACATCCTACTAGCACACAACCAGCATCAGTGAGACATGTGCTGGGGAAGCCACCGCGAGAGTGGGTGCTCCTGAACCTTGGGTATCTGCGACAGCTTAAGGCAGCTTTGTGAGGGAGTTAGAGCCAGAATTGTGCAGCTCAGTTCAGCTGTGCCGGGATTCCCAGTTGGGACATTGTTGGAAGGCTAATAAACATTTCCAACAACCATGGCTGTTTTGACTAGTTAACTTTGGGAGCATCCGATTAAGCGTCTGTGGATGACTAAGCAAGGACTCCAAGCACTTAGTGCTCTTGCTTAGTAGCCCAGCTACTACCTTTTTTGTCTCACACAAACAGTAGGTTCTGCATCCCTTTCTGGGTTTAGTAACTTGGTGTGCTTATTTTGTCCCGGTTTCAATCGCCCTGTGTCTTAGAAGGGCGTCCTTTTCTGTATTCAAATTCATTTCCCGGAAAGCACATCAAGAGCGCAGCAATGCTCCGAGTGTCTTAAAGATCTGATGAAACTTCTCGGGATTTTTACCTTTTAACCTCTCCCCAGCCGAAGGTTAAACTAGTCTTCAGCCTTTTCAAAGCCGTTAGTGATTTGCCTGGGCTACTGAACGCTTTGATTTCACTCAACACATCATTCAGACTCCAGTGAAGCAGCGCCGATTCTGAAGCAAGAAACTATCCCAGCCTTGACAAAGGCCATTCAGAGTGATGGGAAAGGCTGCTCTCAGCTGACAGGCAAGCATCTGGTCGTGCTTCCTCAGTGCCTCTCCTCAGGCTCCCACGGTACCCTCTTGCCCAGTTCTCCTGTTGTCCCCATCGGAAAATCCAGTTACTACCTTTCCCAGCCTCGAATCTGCCTCTGGAGACCCAGGGAAGCCACCGGCACCATTGTTCCTTTGGCAAATGTGCTGTTTTTCCGGGGTGCGGAAGCTTGTGGGCGTCGTTGGCTTTGGGACTCCATGAACAGGGGAAGCCCTGGGTATTGTGACTAGTGCCAAAGGTTAGCGGCTGTCCCTCCCCAGGGAGGCTTAGCGCTGGAATCATTTCTGTCTGCAACCCTATGTGTAACCCTGGCATGCAATCAACAGAGAAAATATTCATTATTGCCTGACTGTCTGCTGAAGACAATTTCAATTATTCTGGCATTTCAATGGATGAAGAAGCCCTTTAGGCTGGCCCGGGAGATTAGCCTTAAAGGCTCTGTAAATTAGCGAAGTTACAATCGGTATATTATCTGGTAGGCAGCTGCGGAGACGCCACAGCAGGCAAAGAGACAAATTACTATATTCCGCTTGTGGTTTTGATAAATCAATTTACAAGTTTAACATACGCATTTGTGAAAGAATGATTTTTTTTTCCCCCTCTGCCTTTCTTAAATCACTTTTAACTGCCTGCACTCGAAGTTTCGGAGCCTGTAACTTGAATGGTTGGTTTGCCTTGCTGACGTTTTTGTTTTAAAGCCCAATTTCAGCCAGGAAAAAATATTGCTGGGGACAGAGCTCTGGAATTAATCTTTCCTAAAGTTATTCAAATAATATAATATATGGCAGTTAATCAGAAAATTCCATTTGCAGAAATGTGAACAATGTCTCATATAAAGGCTTTTTCTGTAATGGGATCTTTCTCATGTCTTTTCCATTCTAGATTAATTCTATGGTGATTTTGTATCTATATTCTTAAAACACATTTCACCAAACTTGTCTGATGTTATTAATAAATATAAAAATTAAAACAATCAACACAAGAAAATATACCAATACTTTATAAGCAGTTGCATAATGAGATCTATCAATACTTTTTTATGATTCTGAATAATTCTGATATCTTGGGGCTCAAGATCACTTAAGCAATATGTGTGTTTTAATGTTATTTATTTATTTATTTATTCTTCAAACAGGAGATTGGACCCAGGGCTTTACGTATGACCACATGGCAGGCTACCACCAGCCTACATCCAGAGCCTCAACAGTAGGCTTTTCCAACTTTAAGCAATTCTTTTAATGCTAATCAATATTTATATCTATGCATGAAATGACATTCACACTTACCGAATACATTTAAGTTATTTTTACTTTTCAGACTTTAAGAAACACAGTTAAGTTTTTAGCTAACACGAGATATATTTTTTTTGTTCTGTGTTAGATGGCTTCCGTGAAGCTTTGATTTTGTAATTGGATATGCGCTTTGGGAAGTGGGTCAAAGGGCTTCAACAGATACTGCTATATAGATATCTTTAAGGAAGTCTTATGAAAAGCACACAGTTTTAGTCTCAAATATCCAAGATGCCTTTTTCCTGCTTGCCTATGAAATTCAAAACAAATATATAAACTTCCAGAGGCAAGGATTTGCTTTGGGGGGAAAATATTCCTAGATTTTTTTTTTTTAAAAAAGGATGGTCTGGTTTTGAATCCGTCCTTCTTCACTCAGTGTACTTAAACAATGTACTTAACATTTTAAGTTAGAATTTTAACTTAAAATATGATACTGGAAGCCATGCATACAACTCAACGGTGGTCTGTTTGCTTTGAATGTACATACAAGGCCCTGTTTCCAATCTCCAGCACCATTCAAAATGATACCAGTTATCTGCTTGAAGGTCGAAGGATCTAGTTAAGTACACTGTGTCCGCACAACATTGGCCTGGGTTGTAGCTCTGAAGTGTTCGATTTACAAGTCTTCTACTCCACGCCCTGTAGACATTATCCAAGTGGTATTTATCAGCGAATAATATGGATTTCATTTTTCTTCCTGTCTTGTTTACAGAACTGGATTACACAGGAGAGACAGTTTCTTGTCCCTTATCATTCCCCAAAAGGGCCATTCCTCCTGATTCCCAAAGTTTGACTGTGGACATGACTTTGTGCCTTGTGCTGGTGTTGCCTCGTGGGAACTGCTGGGCTCGTTCGGGCAAGCATTTGCAGTTCTTAAATGGACAGTTTCAGACTGAGGAATTTAAGAGACAACCAAACAGAGTTTTAATGCCTATAAGATAATAATGAAAGACATTTATGAAAAAGAAAAAAGAATCCAGTCTGTTTGAAAGCTGAACTCCACACTATGTATCAGGACAGCAGATCAATGGTCAGTGGGCTAATCCTGCTTTACTTTCCGACCTGGGTTTGTCTCCCTGGTCCACTGAGATCTTGAGGGCCCCCTGTGATCTGGTTAATGTTCAGAACCAATGTTTGAGTTTTAGACTAATTATGGGCCCACCACTGACATTTTCTTTATAATGTGAAGACTGGTGCCAGCCATAACTCAGTGAGATTTAACATAAAAGCAAGATAAAACAATTAAAGTGGGAGAATATTTGATTAAGTGGATCTCTGATTTATAGTGAGGTAAATTGAAATTGAAAGGAGAGTGAACTTTTTATGACAATCATATATTATGTTCATTATCAGAGACTCCCGGATCCTTTTGTACCAAAAAAAAAAAAAAAAAAAAAAAAGGAAAGAAAAGAAAAGAAATAAACCAGGTTAAGGAGAGTCAGTCTGGCAGGCATCTTTTCTTGAGTTATAGTTTCTTTTCATGGCCAAAGTTCAATAAATCATGTTTGAGAAAAGTCATCAGAAAACACATACTCCATGGTTTGCGCAGGGTCTAAAGTGGGCTGAGGAGGCTGCGCTGTGCGAGCATTCTGCCTTGCCGTTGCAACATGGCATGGCATACAGCTCAGACATCACACATTTGGCATTTGGAGAACTCGTGACCCTGGAAGCATGCCGTAAGAGGTCTTGAACCTGTGACTGAGGGTGCCTGAAGAATTTATATCAGACTCTGGAGATTGTGTCACAGCTCAGTCCCTCGTGTTTCTGAAGCTGCTTTTGTGTGTGCTTGTAGCATGCTCCCGACATCCCATTCTCCAGGAACCTGGCACTTACTTTTGTGTAAAGCAAAACAGCCTCTGCGGCAGTGGGCTAGCCCAGTGTAACAGTAACACAGAGGGGCAGGGCAGTGGGCTAGCCCAGTGTAACAGTAACATAGAGGGGCAGGGCAGTGGGCTAGCCCAGGGTAACAGTAACATAGAAGGGCAGGGCCAGCAGAGGTCAGAAAGGAATGATTTGGGAAATTCTGAGAGCTGTAGAAAGAGAAAATGGAGAGGGAGAGCTAGCTCAGTGGTAAAGTTCTTGCCCTGCATGTAACGGGACATGAATTCAAACGCCAGATGTGGAGGCACATTTGTAATCTCAACGCACGGGAGTCAGAGACCGGCAGGTCCCAAGTCTCCCAGTCTTCATGGCCATTCCAGTTTGTTATTTGGTCAACTCCATGCCAATGAAAGACATTGTCTCTTAAACAAACAAGCAAAAGCACGTGGGGCAGGCAATGGCATCTGAGGAGCAAGACCTGAAATTATCCTCTGGTAACACACACCATAGACATAGACATAGACATCATACACACACACACACACACACACACACACACACACACACACACAAATACACATACATATATAGTACACATACACACATACATATATACATACATATATAATACACATACACATACTTAAACATTATATGCACATACACATAAACATAGACATCACATATACATATACATATACATATACATATACATATACATATACATATACATATACATATACATCATGTACATGTACATGTACATCATATACACATACACATATACACATACACATACATTTTCATACCTGCATACCCATGAACATACTACATTCATATATACATACATATATACATAGACAAAAATAAAAAGAAAATTAAAATAGAGAATGATTTTTTAAAAGTTTTATTTCTCCCCTGGGAGCCGGTGTGAAGGAGGTTTGGGGACATGCCTGAAACACAGGACAACCATCAAGGGTACAGATTGGATCTACAGGCTCCTCCTGTCCATCCCATGTTCCTATGGGTACTTTCACGCAAAGCTTTAAGAAACAGAAAGTCACAAGGTGTCTCTGCCTTTGCCTAGAATATATGCGACTCACCTGACTGCTCGTCGAGGGCTTTGAGCCTTCGTTGGAAGAACTAAGTTGCATTCATTATTTTTTACCCCAATGTTGATTTATTTGCTGTGTTCTGTTCTCCCTTCCTTCCTTTTGAATATGAAGGAGTCACCCAAACAATTAACAACGTTAACAAATCCAAGCTGAGCTCTGACCCCGACATCCTCAACCAGGTGTGTGGTCGAAGGCCAGTCATAAATTTCTCTCGGGTTGTTGGCTTTCTGTGCTCAAAAGGTGGGTTTGAGCAGGGGGATGGGATGGCCACTGAGGTCTTCAAAGTCTTCTATGATTGTTGTTTCAAGGGAAGGAAACTTGGCACTGCTGTCGGCTGCCTCTGCTGCAGAAGTTAGATTACTAACAATACTGGTTCCCTGGATGCTGATGGACAATTAGTCTAAGTTAGGGAAGGTATTTTCCACTTTTCAAAGGAAGCGGTTGTTGAAATTCCTGTAACCAAGGCCTACTGAAGTGTACAATGGAGATGTTGTCATTGAGGCTGTCATTCAAGGGAGCAAGACATTGGCTCCAGTTTTGTTGGTGTACCTTTCCCTGCCAAGTCTTCACCATGGTATTGAGGGTGGCTCCTGCCATCTGCTCACCCTTTTGGGACCCTGACATTTTGTCTCTTTGATACCTTGGCTCAGGACACCTGCCTCAAAGGCATTCTAAAGCCTTTGTGAAATGGAAAAGAGTGTGGAAAGAAACTGGGGGCTCTGCAGAGCTGAGAGGCCAGTGGGTATGGGAGGGGGGAAGAAGAGAGATGTCTGTGCTTACCTGAAACTCACTGTATAGCCCAGGCTGGCCTCGAACCCACACCAACTCTCAGCTTCCCAGTGTTGGAATCACAGGCATGCAAGCATGTCCAGCAGAAAGAGCTTTTCCCAAAACAAATTTTCCCTAATAATGTTGTACATCTCAAATATTTTAGGCACCCAATAACATCCTCAAGGACCCCTAAGGAAATGCATCATGTGGGTATGAGACGACATCTGCTCAAAGTGTCCAAGGTGAGCTACTCCGTCAATCCTTGTGTGTTCTTCCTCCTGCTACCACGAGTTTTTCTGTGTGGGTTTCAGAGCTATCAGCAGAAACATCATGCCCACAGGTCCTTTGAGGAGCGCGGGCCTGGGACCAGTCTCTTCACTTGCCCGAGTAGGTAAAATTGGGTGTCAAAGCTACAGTGAAAGGGAAATGAGATCACATGTAGGAGACTTTCCATAGTTTAAACTATAATGTACAAATAGAGCATAGCTCTTTTTCAAACAGGTAAGTTCTCAAAATTGCTCTCCCCTGTTACTTGAAGAGGTGTCTTGACAAAGAAAACCAGATAGATAGTTTTATATATATATATGTATATATATATATATATATGATAGATGGTAGCTAGATAGATAGTAGATAGGTGATGGATAGATAGGTGGTAGATAGATAGGTGGCAGATAGATAATAGATTGATAGATAGATAGTTAGATAGATAGATAGTTAGATAGTTAGTTAGTTAGATAGATAGATAGATAGATAGATAGATAGATAGATAGATAGATAGAGTCTAGGGAACAAGAAGATAAGATTCTCCACAGAAGTGCTGCAGTCCTTGTGCATACTGGCACTGAGAGAACGCCTCCTATCAGCTGGGGAATGGATGAGAAAGGAACCATCAGAACTAAACAGGAAGACTGAATGCTTGAGGGAAATGTCCAGAGACATGAAATTAGTCTGTAAATTGTCAGACTAATTGGAAGATTATGAGAGAAATTTGGGGATTCTCTGGGATTCTCTAGAGCCGAAGTGATGATGACTTCATACAATGGTCATCAGACATTAGCAGCTCTAGAGAAACAACAACAACAACAAACAAGTTAAAGGAAATAAAGTAAAAAAGGGAAATAAAAAGGCAGTAAATCATGTGTCTGGACCTTGAAAAAGTTTTGCTTAAGAATCAAAAGCAAATTCAAATTTGACCAAAATTATAATGTGACTTCATTGGGACGATGGAGGGTGGGAGATGGAATGGTCATGAGAGAAAGGCTTTTCAGTGCAGGAAGACAGGACAGGTGACTAGAGGAGGAAAGGGAAGGAGCGACCACTCACTGATTACTCATGAAGGAGCAACTACAAGTTGATTACTCACAGAAAAGTAAATACTGCTCGGAACAGCAGAAGGACCGCAACAGTTGATGTGGCTGGCACCAGAGAGATTTCATCTGTTGTGGGGAAGGGACACAGCCTCCTATTTGCTCTTCTGAGCCTTATAACCCTCTCTAGTTTCGTCCCTCCCACCCCAGGGAGCCTGAGTTTACCTCTCCAGGTTCATCTCCAATCATGGCCCCTCTTTCTTCAATGCTGTCTCACACCGTACTGCAGATTGGGATCTTTGACCTGATCTCCTCTAACCCTAAAACCATCCCTCTCCCTCTCTCATTTTTATTCATTCCCCTGATGGCCACTGCATCTCCACAAAACGACTGTCCACCTTCCTTATCTAAAATGTTCTGTCTGGGTTTCCATAGCAATATTCCTCTCTGCTATGTCTTGTCACCGCTGTGCTTGAATGGTGGTGTTTGATTTCATTAATAGTTCTCTTCCTTGGCAAAGATGTCTTAAGTGATTGATAATAGTGGTGGTTTGTGGACTTCTTGGACAGGGGGAATACTTATGTTTTTAGAACAGACTAGCACACCACTATTCTTTCTCTTTGCCTCTCTGAACCTCTGGCCACTACAAATGTCTCTGGGACTGTACACACTCATGCCAGTGCATGCTCATGGATACACACACATCTGCACACTTGAGCTCCAGGCTCCAGCATTTCTATTATCAGGTGATGAATTAGTGTGCCACCCTCTCGAGCTTTTCTGTCCAAATCAGTTTTCTTCAAAGATTCACAAGTAGAAACATGGCAAGGGATATGGGAGTTCAGGGTGGGTGAGGATGTGGGACAGAGGTGACATGGAGACCTGGTAGCAAACACATCCATAGAAGCTTGGTATATGCTTGAATATGTAATTACATGTTCAAATTTCTAAGGTAATATGCCACATGCTGCCTACTGTGGTTGTCCTGAAAGTCTGGTCAGTGGACTACCTTATGTGTAGCTGCTTCACAGAATCAACCTGCTACTTTTGATGTATGTATGACCATGGTGGTAAAATAATCACACACACACACACACACACACACACACACACACACACACACACAGACACACACAGACACATACACACACCACACACCACACACACATACCACACACACACACACACACACACACCACACCACACCACACACACACACACACCATACACACACACACACACACACACACACACACACACACACATACATATACACACCATTCTACTGGAGCAGCTGTAGGAGCAATAAGTGGCTTCTAGTGATGCTTACAGATAGGGTGTATGAGAAGGAAGTGTTAATGGACTTGATACAGAAACAGAATGATCTTATCCCTATTGAAATGAGAGACTATAGTTTCCCTGAAATTAAGGTAAAACTAGAGCTTCAGTGGTCAGTTGGTCTAGGGATTCAGTATAAATGGAAACAGAACAAAAGACCATATAAACCCCTTCCTTCTGCTGGCCAAATTGCAAAAACTTAGAGATTTCTGCCTCAGAATGATTTTAAGATCAGACTCATTTTCTTTCTGATGAAGAAGGGGGCTTCCTCTCTGCAGTTCCTCTGCTGTCATTTAGGAGGGGAATTACTCATCAAAGTACACAACAGTCAGGCTGCCAAAGAAATGTTCCCTATGCCCCCAGCAAGACTACACATTTCATTTGAGCACACTGGTGTTTTAGATGTTTCCTTCTGGACCTTTCTATTATTACAATGATATTGATAAAGATATTCTCAGTGGATGTTCTTATTTTTTTCTGTTGCTGTGATAAAACACTCTAGCCAAATCATCTCTGAGGAAGAAAGAGTTCATTTTGGCTTACCAGTTTGAGTGTATCAGTGAGAGAAGTCAGAGCAGGAATCTGGATCTAGGAACCATGGAGTAACACATTGCCTCCTGTCTTGCTCTCTGGTTTGCTCATGGGCTCATGCTTAGCTATGACCCTTTTGTAGGAATGGTGCTGCCCACAGTGGGCTGAACTCTCCTAAATTAATTAATAATAAAGGCAAGTCTTCATAGACATGCCCACAGACCAACTTGATAAACACAAATATTCCACGGTGACTGTCTTATTTTGGGTGATTTTAGTCTGTGTGAAGTTGACAATGAATGCTAGTTAGGACAAATGACAATAATAAATGTGACCAAGAGAGATGCCTTATTCCATAAATTGCTTGCTATGCAAGCATGAGGACCTGACTTAACATCTCCTTCCATTCTTCTGCTTTTACCTCCTTAGCTTTAAGATTACACTAGTGAGCCCCATATCCAGTTAATGAATGCTAGAGACCAAACCCAGGACTTCCTCCATGCTAGGTAAAGTCGCCCTCTACCCATTGAACTACATCCTTGGGCCAAAGTCTTGGCTTTTGTTGCAGAGCAAAACCAATGCAAATAACAAAGAACAAAGAACCTATGCAGGTGTGGTGGGGGTCATACCATCTCCTCCCTAGGAAAGCTGAGGCAGGAGGAATGTAAGATCAAGGCTAGCCTTAGCAACATAACTATTTGGAGGTCAACCAGAGGTAGATCTCCTTCAGTCTTTCTACCTCTACCTCCTGAGTTTTGAGATAACAGTAGTGAGTCCCCATACATAGTTTATGTATTTTGGAGATCTTATGCATGATCAATCAATCAATCAATCAATCAATCAATCAGTCAGTCAATCAGTCAGGAAAGGAAGGGATAAAGGGAGGAAGAAGGAAGGGAGAAACTAAGGTCTCTGGCAACAGCTCTTCTGGCAATTTGCCATAAACCCCTGTCCCTGCCCCAGGTTCTTTGCCTTCTATTCAGCCTTGATTGGCTGTTTCTGTCCTTGGTCTTTTGCTTCCCAAGTTCTGGGCCCTGGGTTCCTTCCTCTGCCAGCCAGGGGTTCCATGAGACCCTGTTTCAAAACAATAACATGGATAACAACAAAAACAAAATAAAGACTTCTGTGTGAGTTTAGAACACTAACTATAATAATTAGATAAATAAAAACAAGCCAACTATCACTGCATCACATGCTATTAGCTTGCATAATTTTACCAAGGCATACATCGTCTTTACATTTATATTTTTGACAATTATTTGCCCCTTGATCTTACCATTAAAATACACATACATTCACTATTTTAAGAAAACATAGGACACTTATATATTCATTTTCCATCTACTTAGTGCCAATGGCAGAGATTGAAATTGATGATTTTCAACCTTCTTCTCTGAATCCCTCAAATCAGAATGCTTAATTTCAGCCATGTCTATGGCCACCCAGGCACAGGCCTGTGTTGCGCCCTCCCTTCTATCTTGGTGTGGCTGTGTCTAAGATCGAGCTGACAGCAGGGAGTCTTAGCTCCTCTTTCCCCTTCTCCTTCTTTTGGGCTGGAATGCAGAGTTAAAGGCTGGTGATTGGCAGCCATTTTAGAGCATCTGACAACATTTTAAAGACATGGCAGAGTAGTTAGATAGGAGATTGAAAGCCATATATTAGTTTTGGTCAGCTCACATCCCAACACATTTATATGTGAGAGAGAAAAATCAATTTGTGTCTTGTTAAAACTACCAGTGGGGCGTGGGGAGATGGATCCGTGGGTAAAAGTGCTTACAGAACAAACCTGACAGCTTGGGTTTGGATTCTCGGAATCCACTTAAAAGCTGGGTGCAGTAGCTCCTGTCTGTGATCCCAGCAGTCCTGTGGAGGGAGAGGAGGGAGAGGTCTCAGAACAAGATAGAAGGTAAGGATGGCTATCAAAAGTACATGCCAGACCATGTGTGTGGGTGCGTGCACACACAACATAGAACACACACACACACACACACACACACACACACACACACACACACACACAACTAAAAAACCCAAATGACTGCTATTCGTTTAATGATACATCTCTAATCTAGCGAAATTGAACTGGTGTACTACTCAATGTAACTTCAGGATCAGTGACCGACGTAGAATCGCCAAGAGGTCACCAACTATTTTACAGATGGGAGAATTGATCCTCCAAACCCCTGAGGATCTAGATTTTATTTTCTGAGATTCCATCCAAATTATTAGAGGTTTTTAATATGCTAACCAACGCCAGCCGTGTCAACAAATGACCAGCAACAAAGTAACGTAATGGCATTTTGGAATGAGCAGAAGACAAAACTAATTCAATTGACAAACAGGAAGTGTTGGGTTTTATATATATATATATATGATGTGTACATATGTGTGTGTAGACATGAGTGCAAGTGTCAATAGAGATCAGAAGAAGACACAGAATCTCCCGACACTGGAGCCACCTGACATGCGCGTTGGCAACTGTAGGCCTTTCCTCTGCAATAAGAGTGCATGTTACTAACTGCTGACCCACATCTCCAGCCCATACGTTCTTGTTTGTTATCGTTTTGTTTCCCAAAAGAAATACCAGTTAAAGGAAACTGAAACAGTTGGTGCTTGAGTTTGGGGAGGGAATTTTGTTACTTGCAGAGTGTCCGTCCATTTTTGTGGCTCGAGCTAGTCTCAAAGCCACATACTTCCGGCCCAACATCTCCAGGTGCTGGGATTTTTAGATGTGCATCACCAAACCCAGCATTTTGGAAACATCCTTCTCCTGTGATCCTTGTATTAGCCTCACAGCAACAGTCACAGACAGCTTCTATATTTAATTAACTAACAAGTAGTCCGATAGTGACGTTAACATTTCTGTGTCCTAACTGAATCCCAACACCACAGTTATTTCTCGTGTCCTTATGAGGACCCCGAGCACAGCAATGCTGCTCACCAAATGTCAAATCATAAAGATGCACCACACACTGATGGTGGCAGGGAGCCTCTGCTAGGCACTTGCTAGGGAAGAACGATTGTGTTGCACCCAAGGAATCCCTGTAATTGCGGATGCTGAGACGAAGGAAGTGAACTTTGTGCGATGCAGGTAATAATAATAACACTCTGTGGTGTTGGGCAAGACTGGGGAATCTCACAAGCTCTACCTGTAAGGCAGAGCCTGGGGCAAGAAGATCTACAGAAAAGATCCAGGGAGCACAAATAACCCGAAGGGTGGGCCTGTGGATCCCTCTCAAGTACCAGGAACTCCAAGTAGCCATTTCACTTTTTCCTGGGTGTGGCGGTGACTGGAATTGTCCCTCTTGCTTAACATGTGGACTTACATCTCACGAGTCTGGTAGCTCTGTTGTCCAGGTTTGCTTTCAGAATTAGAAGTCTGGGACTCTGAGTTGATGTTCTGACCGGAGCAATCAAATACTTCCCCTGAATGGCCTGCGTATTAGACCCTGCATTCTGAGTGTTCATGTGCATATGTGTGTGTGTGTCCATGTGTGTCTGTGTGTTTATATGCCATACATATAAATGTATGTGGATTAGAAGAATCTTGAGTCTCTCTCTCTCTCTCTCTCTCTCTGTTTAAATGGAGAGAATTCAGACGATTTGCTAACTTTTCACGGTTTGGTCTTTATCTTTGTTTGACTGTTGCACATGGTGGAAAGTTGCAGCAGACCTCATTAGAAAGACATTAACTTTGGAGGTGACAGTGGACACACATTTCCTCCTTCAGAGGGACTTGAGTAGATTTCAATTAATTGACCTCAGGGTCTTCCTAGCCTAGCTTATCAAAATGGAAAACAATATGGTTTTCTGGAAAACCTTTTAGGAGGCCAGTGGGACACACCTGTGTTGCTTTCTGTGGAGGTCACATGGGAAGGACAGAAAAGAAAGGCTCTTTTTTTCCGTTCTCCCTGTTTCTTCAGGGAGGAAAATGAAGCGCCCAACAGCCATTATTTTGACCAGTATGTTATTTTAATACTTGCCACTCTCAGGGTCTGCACAAGGAAATCAACCCATGAGTCTGAAATGTTCTTTGCCCAATAACTGAGGCCACAGCATAATCCTACCCTGAGGTGAACCATTCTACACTGGCGGAGCACAGTCCTTCTCCTATGAAGCTCTCCATGGCCCCAAGGTGCTTTGATGGCCAAGGGTACTGTCTCCTCCGAGTGAAATTCTTCCAAATCACTTGATGACTGCTTACAGTTCTTCAACTATTTTTGTGGCCCGGTCATAAAGATTGACGACTATAGCCTCCTTCTTTTTGCTAGGGGGAGATTTTTGCTTTTAGTTTTCCTGGATTCCCTTGATTTACCGACTAGATATGTGTTCAATTTGGTTGCCAGCTGGTCAAAGTAGCAATAGCAGGGGGTGTAACGCCCCCAACCTAGGCTCTTGTGAATGAACAGCAGCTGGGATTAAGTGGGTGGGATCCCATTTGCTTTCTGGGTCGCATAGAAAGGACGCCCTTTTTTTCTCTCCTTGTCTCTTCATCAAAGGGCAAGCTTGCCGTGCGTGTGCTTGTGATCCGGTCATAATGGTCAGTCCTCTGAATGTAGCTTCAGGTGGTGATACAGGCCTTCCAGTGGGTGAGCAGTCAGCTGCTCTCAAATAGTGTCATGGGGCTGGCAGCTAGGCACTGAAGCAGTTTCTATGTCGTTGCCAGGGATGCCACATTAAATACCCCAATGCTCTGTGTCCAAAATGAGGAAAAAGTGACATTCTGACTTCCCCTGTGGGAGTGGAATACGTGATTCACAGGCCTTCTGCAGCATTAATCAGGCCTTGTTTACATGGAAGGAAGCCAAAAGAGTGAGAGCCAAGAAGGTGTGTTTGGAAAGCCAAGTGGTGATGTCATCCGTGCAGAGCGGCTCCGGCAAGCCACTTACTCCCCTAGATGCCTTGTGCAGGGCCGCAGGAACAAATCCTAGTTAAGTGTCTTGGGAACACCAAGGCGCTTCAC